>NC_053396.1:72623560-72701585 GCF_905171765.1 Bufo bufo
TTTGATTCCATTTAAAGAAAAACAACAATTTTGACTGTGAATAAATAGCAGTCAGTTGCACACACGTGTTTGTGTGTTTAAGGCCCAGCTGCAAGTCCATAGTTTCACTTCAGCACCATTCATATCTGGTGTCACATTTGATTCCATTTAAAGAAAAAGAACAATTTTGACTGAATAAATAGCAGTCAGTTGCACACACGTGTTTGTGTATTTAAGGCCCAGCTGCAAGTCCATAGTGTCACTTCAGCGCAACTCATATCTGGTGTCACATTCGATTCTATTTAAAGAAAAACAACAATTTTGACTGTGAATAAATAGCAGTCAGTTGCACACACGTGTTTGTGTGTTTAAGGCCCAGCTGCAAGCGCATAGTGTCACTTCAGCGCCATTCATGTCTGGTGTCACATTCGATCCCATTTAAAGAAAAACAACAATTTTGACTGTAAATAAATAGCAGTCAGTTGCACACACGTGTTTGTGCGTTTAAGGCCCAGCTGCAAGCGCATAGTGTCACTTCAGCGGCATTCATATCTGGTGTCACATTTGATTCCATTTAAAGAAAAACAACAATTTTGACTGTGAATAAATAGCAGTCAGTTGCACACACGTGTTTGTGTGTTTAAGGCCCAGCTGCAAGTCCATAGTTTCACTTCAGCGCCATTCATATCTGGTGTCACATTTGATTCCATTTAAAGAAAAAGAACAATTTTGACTGTGAATAAATAGCAGTCAGTTGCACACACGTGTTTGTGTATTTAAGGCCCAGCTGCAAGTCCATAGTGTCACTTCAGCGCAACTCATATCTGGTGTCACATTCGATTCTATTTAAAGAAAAACAACAATTTTGACTGTGAATAAATAGCAGTCAGTTGCACACACGTGTTTGTGTGTTTAAGGCCCAGCTGCAAGTCCATAGTGTCACTTCAGCGCAACTCATATCTGGTGTCACATTCTATCCCATTAAAAAAAAATAATACAATTTTGACTGTGAATAAATAGCAGTCAGTTGCACACACGTGTTTGTGTGTTTAATGCCCAGCTGCAAGCGCATAGTGTCACTTTAGCGCAACTCATCTCTTTTGTCACATTCGATTCCATTTAAAGAAAAACAACAATTTTGACTGTGAATAAATAGCAGTCAGTTGCACAAACGTGTTTGTGTGTTTAAGGCCCAGCTGCAAGCGCATAGTGTCACTTCAGCACAATTCATATCTGGTGTCACATTCGATTCCATTTAAAGAAAAACAACAATTTTGACTGTGAATAAATAGCAGTCAGTTTATACACACGTGTTTGTGTGTTTAAGGCCCAGCTGCAAGCGCATAGTGTCACTTCAGCGCCATTCATATCTGGTGTCACATTCGAATCCATTTAAAGAAAAACAACAATTTTGACTCTAAATAAATAGCAGTCAGTTGCACACACGTGTTTGTGTGTTTAATGCCCAGCTGCAAGTCCATAGTGTCACTTCAGCGCAACTCATATCTGGTGTCACATTCGATTCCATTTAAAGAAAAACAACAATTTTGACTGTGAATAAATAGCAATCAGTTGCACACACGTGTTTGTGTGTTTAAGGCCTAGCTGCAAGTGCATAGTGTCACCAGCGCAACTCATATCTGGTGTCACATTCGATCCCATTAAAAAAAAATAATACAATTTTGACTGTGAATAAATAGCAGTCAGTTGCACACACGTGTTTGTGTGTTTAATGCCCAGCTGCAAGCGCATAGTGTCACTTCAGCGCAACTGATATCTGGTGTCACATTCGATTCCATTTAAAGAAAAACAACAATTTTGACTGTGAATAAATAGCAGTCAGTTGCACACACGTGTTTGTGTGTTTAAGGCCCAGCTGCAAGTCCATAGTTTCACTTCAGCGCCATTCATATCTGGTGTCACATTTGATTCCATTTAAAGAAAAAGAACAATTTTGACTGTGAATAAATAGCAGTCAGTTGCACACACGTGTTTGTGTATTTAAGGCCCAGCTGCAAGTCCATAGTGTCACTTCAGCGCAACTCATATCTGGTGTCACATTCGATTCTATTTAAAGAAAAACAACAATTTTGACTGTGAATAAATAGCAGTCAGTTGCACACACGTGTTTGTGTGTTTAAGGCCCAGCTGCAAGTCCATAGTGTCACTTCAGCGCAACTCATATCTGGTGTCACATTCTATCCCATTAAAAAAAAATAATACAATTTTGACTGTGAATAAATAGCAGTCAGTTGCACACACGTGTTTGTGTGTTTAATGCCCAGCTGCAAGCGCATGGTGTCACTTTAGCGCAACTCATCTCTTTTGTCACATTCGATTCCATTTAAAGAAAAACAACAATTTTGACTGTGAATAAATAGCAGTCAGTTGCACAAACGTGTTTGTGTGTTTAAGGCCCAGCTGCAAGCGCATAGTGTCACTTCAGCGCAATTCATATCTGGTGTCACATTCGATTCCATTTAAAGAAAAACAACAATTTTGACTGTGAATAAATAGCAGTCAGTTTATACACACGTGTTTGTGTGTTTAAGGCCCAGCTGCAAGCGCATAGTGTCACTTCAGCGCCATTCATATCTGGTGTCACATTCGAATCCATTTAAAGAAAAACAACAATTTTGACTCTAAATAAATAGCAGTCAGTTGCACACACGTGTTTGTGTGTTTAATGCCCAGCTGCAAGTCCATAGTGTCACTTCAGCGCAACTCATATCTGGTGTCACATTCGATTCCATTTAAAGAAAAACAACAATTTTGACTGTGAATAAATAGCAATCAGTTGCACACACGTGTTTGTGTGTTTAAGGCCTAGCTGCAAGTGCATAGTGTCACCAGCGCAACTCATATCTGGTGTCACATTCGATCCCATTAAAAAAAAATAATACAATTTTGACTGTGAATAAATAGCAGTCAGTTGCACACACGTGTTTGTGTGTTTAATGCCCAGCTGCAAGCGCATAGTGTCACTTCAGCGCAACTGATATCTGGTGTCACATTCGATTCCATTTAAAGAAAAACAACAATTTTGACTGTGAATAAATAGCAGTCAGTTGCACACACGTGTTTGTGTGTTTAAGGCCCAGCTGCAAGTGCATAGTGTCACCAGCGCAACTCATATCTGGTGTCACAGTAGCTTGCACGCATACTACAACTTAACGAATCTAAAAAAAATGACAGGCAGAGGCAGGCCACCCCGCAGGGGCCGTCGTGGTCGTGGTGCTTTGATTCCCTTTGGCCTTTGAATAATGCCCAGTGTTCAGAGGCCACGTACCCTGAACTCGAAAAGTTCTGAGGACATAGTTGACTGGCTAACACAGGACACCCAATCTTCTACAGCTTCCGCTCGGAACCTTGACTCACCATCCTCCTTTCGCTCAGCTTTGGGCACCTCTCAAGTTACCACTCGCCTGCCTGCTGCAACCACCAACACTAGCACCACAGCCGCTTCACTTGATCTGTCAGAAGAGTTATTTACACATCAGTTGGAAGAAATGAGTGATGCGCAACCATTATTGCCAGAGGATGTAGATAACAGGGATATGTCTTAGTCAGGCAGCATTACACACATGGACGTACGGTGTGATGATGATGATGTTGTACCCGCTGCTGCTTCCTTTGCTGAGTTGTCAGATACAAGTGAAGCGGTTGATGATGACGATGTGTCCGTGGATGTCACGTGGGTACCCGCTCGAATAGAAGAAGAACTTGGGTAAATTTCTGATGGGGAGACAGAGAGGAGGAGGAGGAGACGAGTTGGAAGCAGGGGGAGGTCGTCGCAAGGAGCTAGTGGCACAGTCAGACAGCATGCATTGGCACCCGGGGTCAGCCAGACAGCACGCCAATCAACACATGCTGTTGCCACCAACAGAATGCTGTCATTGCAGAGCTCAGCCGTGTGGCATTCTTTTTGTGTGTCTGCCTCTGACAACAGCGATGCCATTTGCAATCTGTGCCAAAAGAAACTGAGTCGTGGGAAGTCCAACACCCACCTAGGTACAATTGCTTTGTGAAGGCACATGATCGCACATCACAAATGCCTATGGGATCAACACATGAGTACAAGCAGCACACAAACTCAAAGCCGCCATCCTCCTTCTGGTCAAGCATCTTCAGCCACGTCAACCACTGCTATCCTCCTTACCCCCTCTCAACCATCCGCCACTCCGTCTCTCGCCTTGGGCAGTTCCTGCTCATCTGCCCACAGTCAGGTGTCTGTCAAGGACATGTTTGAGCGTAAGAAGCCAATGTCACAAAGTCACCCCCTGACCAGCGTCTGACAGCTGGTTTGTCTGAACTCTTAGCCCGCCAGCTTTTACCATACGAGCTGGTGGAGTCTGAGGCGTTACAAAAATTTGTAGCTATTGGGACACCGCAGTGGAAGGTACCCGGCCGAAATTTCTTTGCACAAAAGGCAATCCCCAACCTGTACTCGATTGTGCAAAAGGAAGTAATGGCATGTCTGGCACACAGTGTTGGGGCAAGGGTCCATCTGATCACTGATACCTGGTCTGCAAAGCACGGTCAGGGCAGTTACATCACCTGCACTGCGCATTGGGTAAACCTGCTGACGGCTGCCAAGCATGGAATGCGTGGCTCTGCAGAGGAGTTGGTGACACCGACTTGCAGACAGGCCTGCTGCCACCTCCTCTACTCCTCCTACTCCATCCTCTTCCATAACCTCCTCGGCTGAGTCCTCTTCTGCTGCTGCGTCTTGCTCCACATCAACGGCAGCCCCCCAGCTCCCAGGGGCTATTCCACATCCCGGATACGACAGTGTCACGCCGTCTTGGGGTTGACTTGCCTGAAAGCAGAGAGTCACACCGGACCAGCACTCCTGTCCGCCCTGAACGCACAGGTGGATCAGTGGCTGACTCTGCACCAACTGGAGATCGGCAAAGTGGTGTGTGACAACGGAAGCAATTTGTTGGCGGCATTGAATTTGGGCAAGTTGACACATGTGCCGTGCATGGCACATGTGTGTAATCTGATTGTACAACGCTTTGTGCATAAGTACCCGGGCTTACAGGACGTCCTCAAGCAGGCCAGGAAGGTGTGTGGCCATTTCAGGCGTTCCTACACGGCCATGGCGCACTTTTCCGATATCCAGCGGCGAAACAACATGCCAGTGAGGCTCTTGATTTGCGACAGCCCGACATGTTGGAATTCAACACTCCTAATGTTCGACCGCCTGCTCGAACAAGATAAAGGCGTCAACGAGTATTTGTATGACCAGGGTGCTAGGACAGCCTCTGCGGAGCTGGGAATTTTTTTGCCACGTTACTGGACGCTCATGCGCAATGCCTGTAGGCTCATGCGTCCTTTTGAGGAGGTGACAAACCTAGTCAGTCGCACCGAAGGCACCATCAGCGAGATCATACCATTTGTTTTCTTCCTGGAGCGTGCCCTGCGAAGAGTGCTGGATCAGGCCGTAGATGAGCATGAAGAGGAAGAGGAAGAGTTGTGGTCACCATCACCACCAGAAACAGCCTTATCAGCATTGCTTGCTGGACCTGCGGCAACGCTGGAAGAGGATTGTGAGGAAGAGGAGTCAGAAGAGGAATGTGGCTTTGAGAAGGAGGAGGAAGACCAACCACAACAGGCATCCCAGGGTGCTCGTTGTCACCTATCTGGTACCCGCGGTGTTGTTCGTGTCTGGGGGGAAGAACATACCTTCTGTGAGATCACTGAGGACGAGGAACGGGACATGAGTAGCTCGGCATCCAACCTTGTGCAAATGGGGTCTTTCATGCTGTCGTGCCTGTTGAGGGACCCTCGTATAAAAAGGCTGAAGGAGAACGACCTGTACTGGGTGTCCACGCTACTAGACCCCCGGTATAAGCAGAAAGTGCCTGAAATGTTACCGAATTACCGCAAGTCGGAAAGGATGCAGCAGATCCAAAATAAATTAAAAAGTATGCTTTACACAGCGTATAAGGGTGATGTCACAGCACAATGGGAATCTAACAGGGGAAGAGGTGAAAGTAATCCTCCTCCTCCCACGACCACGCCGGCAAGGACAGGACGCTTTACAGACATGTTGCTGATGAAGGACATGCAGAGCTTTTTAAGTCCTACGCATCGGAACAGCCCTTCGGGGTACACCCTCAGAGAACAACTCGACCGACAGGTAGCAGACTACCTCGCCTTAACTGCAGATATTGACACTCTGAGGAGCGATGAACCTCTTGACTACTGGGTGTGCAGGCATGACCTGTGGCCTGAGCTATCCCAATTTGCGATAGAACTTCTGGCCTGCCCCGCTTCAAGTGTCTGGTCAGAAAGGACCTTCAGTGCAACAGGAGGTATTGTCACTGAGAAGAGAAGTCGCCTAGGTCAAAAAGGTTTAGATTACCTCACCTTTATTAAGATGAATGAGGGATGGATCCCGAAGGGACTGACAGTGGGCGATACATTCGACTAAAAAAGGCCTGATGAGATGAGCTTCCTTGGGCTAAAAATGGTCCACACGCTGCTGTATTTTATCTCTGAATGCCGGATGACTTGCGTGACTTATCCGCCACCAACTAGGGTTCAAGCCGCAATGTTTTAGGGCACTTTCTGCCTGGGAAACATCAATTTTTCTGGCCGCTGCTACAGCAGCGGCTGCAACAGTACCTACTTTTTCAAGCATGTGTACATGCCTAATTTTTATGGCCTCTGGTGCTGCACTGTGGCTTCAAAAACCAACCAAAAAAAAAGGCACATACATGTGTCAATTCCCCTTCGTGATCGTTACCTTGTTGTGGCGAAGGGGCTTGCGTATCACAATGAAGCGACCACCTCTATGAGTGTGTTGGCAATGGCTATGTTGGTACACCACAGATAATAAGGTCGTTGCTTCATTGTGAACAGACCAAAAGTGATCGGCAGGATAATTTTGCATAGAAAAAACATAAATTTTGTTTATGATCATCTAAGGTGATCATTAAAGCCTACTAGGCCAACAATGGGCCCACACTGCAGAATAATTATTTTCTGGGTCACTTAACTATCAGTGAACCACCTCAGCACGACCGTAGGCTTTGAAAAAACCCCATCGCCTGCAATCTCCCAAATGTGCGCACGAGCACAGTCATCACTACACCAAGATTGACGCATAGAGGTATAAAATTTAAGTCATGAGTGTGTCAAATATTGACAACTCTTTGCGGTTATCTAAAATCTATTTCATACACTTCCCCTGATAGGGGACGTAACAGGGATAAACTGATAGGAATAGTACTACTTAACATACCCTATTATAATAATAATAATAATAATAATAGTGGACGTAACAGCGATTAAACTGATAGGAATAGTACTACTTAACACACCACTCCTATCTGGTGGCACAGTAGATTGCACGCGCAGTGCCCCAAATTGGACGTAGGAGGACCGACCAAGCATCTTTTTCCATCTCCCGGTTCCTAAAATCGATTCCATATACACGTCCCCTGATAGGGGACGTAACAGGGATTAAACTGATAAGAATAGTACTACTTAACACACCGCACCTATCTGGTGGCACAGTAGATTGCACGCGCAGTGCCCCAAATTGGACGTAGGAGGACCGGCTAAGCATCTTTTTCCATCTCCCGGTTCCTAAAATCAATTCCATATACACGTCCCCTGATAGGGGACGTAACAGGGATTAAACTAATAAGAATAGTACTTGTTACGGTACCTCCAGTAGTAAATGCACAAATCGCCACTAGCAGCCGAACGACAATAGTTTCCAAGCGGCAAATAATCCCAATAAGCAGTCTCTAGGCGCCGGTAATAAAATCCCCCCGCCCCCCAATAACGAGACCAAGCTCCGCTTTGAGGGTAAAACACGAACACTTTATTGAGAGCTACCCGCCCGTATTTATGCAGGTCCCCCATCTGGTGTACACGCCCCTAGGGGACCAGAAGGAAGACTGTGACACAGGACAGACACGCAGCACTCAGGACACACAGACACAACACATCCCCACAATGCATCATGGTTTCCTCCTCTCTGCCCTGGAGACACCCGAGGAGCAATTAAATTATCTCTCAGGACAAAGGGAAATCACCAATACACATGTGGGAACAACAGGACAGGAATCACCACCCAAACACACAATGTCACACCCTCAAAGCAAACACAGACATATAACACATTCCAAGATAGCTCAAGTCTGAGTGCATATCATTAGGTGAATGGCACTCAGAATACACAAATACAATGAAATTAGCTATCTTGGTACCATTTTTAGTCCATACGGATGGGTCTGTCACACGGCTCCCCCCTTGTGGAACACTCCGGCAGACCCGGCTTGACCCTTTGGCGGGTCAACTTGGGGATGACCGGACTGGGAAGGAGTAGGGACGTCTGTTTGCCGTTCTGCTTACCGGGTCGGTAGCTGATGGTGAAGTTGTAAGGCTGCAGTGCCAGACTCCACCTCAGCAGTCTGCCATTGTCTCCTGAGACCCGGTTAAGCCAGACAAGGGGATTGTGGTCTGTGATGAGGGAAAATTCTTGTCCATATAAATAAGGGCTCAACTTCTTCAGTGCCCAGACCAGGGCTAAACACTCTATCTCCACTGCCGCATAACTCACTTCCCAGGGTAGTAACTTTCTGCTGAGATATGCGACAGGGTGCTCTCCTCCATCTTCCCCGACCTGGCTCAGCACAGCCCCCAGTCCATACATGGAAGCATCTGTATGAACAAGAAAACGTTTGTTAGGGACTGGGGCAGCCAGGACAGGGGCATTCACAAGAGCTTGCTTCAGGGCCTGAAACGCGGCTTCACAAGCTGGAGACCACAGGACCTGCTTAGGTAAATTCTTCTTAGTCAGGTCAGTCAAGGGCTTGGCAACCGTACTGTAGTCGGTGATAAAACGTTGGTAATACCCTGCCGTCCCCAGGAAGGCCAGCACTTGGGTCTTGGTGATAGGTGTGGGCCAGTTAGCTACAGCCTCTACCTTGGCTGGCTCTGGTCGCTGGCTTCCACATCCTACCCTGTGACCCAAGTACTGCACTTCTGTCATGCCTAAATGGCACTTGTCTGGCTTCAAGGTCAGGCCTGCGGCCCGAATCTTGTCCAGCACCACACCCACGTGTACTAAATGGTCTTCCCAGGACTCACTGTAGACCGCAATGTCATCCAGGTATGCACATGCAAATTCCTGGAAGCCGTCGAGGAGCCTATCCACCATACACTGGAAGGTAGCCGGAGCATTCTTCATCCCAAATGGCATAACCTTAAACTGGTACAGGCCAAATGGGGTGACGAATGCTGACTTAGCGATAGCATCCTCGGCCAGGGGGATCTGCCAATAACCTTTGCACAGGTCAATGGTGGTCAGATAGCGCCCCCTGGCAATGCGTTCTAATAACTCGTCTACCCGGGGCATCGGGTAGGCGTCAGTGGTGGTCCGCTCGTTGAGCCGCCTGTAATCCACACAGAACCGGGTGGTTCCATCTTTCTTAGGCACCAGGACTACAGGCGAGGCCCAAGGGCTGTCTGAGTGCTCGATAACCCCCAGCCTGGTCATCTCTTGTATCTCCTTCCGCATTCCTTCTCGGACTGCTTCAGGGATACGGTATGGGGGTTGTCATAGGGGGTTCTGTCCGGGTGTCTCGACCTTGTGCACAGCTAGGGTGGTGTACCCGGGTTCTTGGGAGAACGTCGCCTGCTTCTCCCACAGAAGCTGTCTTGCCTGTACCTTCTCTGCCGGGTTTAGCCGGTCCCCTAGCTGCACAAGACTAGTAAGGTCAGTCTGGGGATCCTTCTCTAACAAGTCAGGTAAAGGTAAGTTCTCAGGGTCGTCAGTAGCTGGGGCACATACTGCCGCAACATCCTCTGGTCTCTCCTGATACTCCTTCAGCATGTTCACATGAAAGGATCGCTGAATCCTCTCATCTGCACAGCTGGCTATAAGATAGGTAGTATCACATACCTGAGCTAACACTTTATACGGGCCCTGCCAAGATGCTTGCATCTTGTTTGCCTTCACAGGCTTGAGCACTAGAACCTTCTGCCCAACCTGGAAGACCCGCTGTCGGGCACCCCGATCGTACCACCGCTTCTGTCTCCCCTGGGCCGCCTGGAGATTCTCCCTTACCATCAGGGATAGTTTCTCCATGCGGTCCCGGAGTTCCAGGACATATGGTACTATGGGGGCCCCTTCTTGCTCTGTCTCCCCCTCCCAGTGTCCTCTAATGAGATCTAGGGGTCCACGGACCCTTCTCCCATAGAGTAACTCAAAGGGGGAGAACCCAGTAGATTCCTGGGGCACCTCTCTGTATGCAAATAGCAGATGAGGCAGGAATCGCTCCCAGTCTCTGCAAGTGTCAGTAAAGGTCCTCAGCATCTGTTTGAGGGTGCCGTTAAATCTTTCGCAGAGACCGTTAGTCTGTGGGTGATAAGGTGAGCTAAGCAGCGGTTTAATGCCGCACACCTTCCACAACTGCTGGGTAAGCACAGCAGTGAACTGAGTTCTCTGATCAGAGAGGATCTCCTGAGGGAACCCGACCCTAGTGAAAATTTTAACCAGGGCATCAGCAACCATCTCTGCCTCTATATTAGACATCGCTACTGCCTCTGGATAACGTGTGGCATAGTCCACCACGGTAAGAATGTATTTCTTACCTGATGGGCTAGCCCTGGCCAGTGGACCCACAATGTTAACAGCTATACGGGAAAAGGGTTCTCCAATGATAGGCATCGACTGAAGCCTAGCCTTTGGGTGATCCCCCCGTTTACCTACCCGTTGACAGGTGTCACACGTGCTACAATAAACCCGCACATCTCGGTTAAAATTGGGCCAGAAAAAGTTTTGGGTGATTCTATGAGCTGTGCGGCGGGAACCTAGATGGCCCGCTAACGGCACATCATGCCCAATCCGCAGAATCTCCTGCCGGTACTTTGCAGGTACCACTAGCTGTCGATTCTGCGGAGGTGTACTCTGTTTCTGGGACGGTTTCGGGATCCTGTACAGCCTATCCCCCACCCACTCGTAGTGCTCCCCATCTACTCCTTCTCCCCCAGAGTCGGCCCTGGCCCTGTACTTCGCTAACGTCGGGTCTTCCCTAGTTTCTTTCCCGTACATCTCTGGGGTATCCCAGCCTAAAGGGGCCTGATCTAAGGTACAAGTCGGGGTAGAGAGTCTTACCTGGGTCTCAGCAGCAGGTGGGCCGGTCTCGGCGGCACGGGTCTGGGCCCGGGTCGTGACAGTGTCCACTTCAGCGGGACCCATGGGAGCGAAGGCTGAAATGAGGGGCGCCAAGTCATTGCCAAGGAGGACATCTGCGGGTAAATCCTTCATGACCCCCACTTTTACATGTCTAGCGCCCACTCCCCAATCCAAATGTACCCGGGCAACGGGTAGACGAAACACGGCACCCCCGGCTACTCGCACTGCGACCATGTCCCCGGTATGTTGGGCTTCGGATACCAGGTGCTTCTGGAGCAAAGTCATGGTTGCACCGGTATCCCGAAGACCACTGACCTCCTTCCCATTGACCTTTACACATTGCCAGTGGTGCTGTCTGTTATCCCGGTGGGCAGCCTGAACGGGGTCTGCCTCATGCAGGATGCCCCAGCACTCCTCTTCCTCTACACAGTGAGCTGCTGGGAGAGGTGGTCGTGGATTTCCCCCTCCGGGTCTCCTCCAGGACTGGTTCTGGTTGGCACTGTTCATCAGGCACTCCGGTCGCTTGTGCCCTAGCTGCTTGCATAGGTAGCACCGAATGGGTTGGGAGTACTCCCGTGAGTTAAACTGGGGTGGCTGTTGATACTGGGCAGACGGAGGGGGTGCTGATGGTCGATTCATTGGAGGCTGATAGATGGTAGCTGCTGTTGGTTCTGCTGGCCTGTATTCCACTCTGGCGGGAGCCTTGCTGATGGAACTGTCCAGTTTGCGGGCATCTGTATACTCATCCGCCAGGCGAGCTGCTTCATGTAGAGTGGAGGGTTTACGGTCCCTTACCCACTCTCTGACCCCTGCTGGTAATTTGTCAAAACAATGTTCCAATAGAAACATCTGTAGCACCTCTTCTCCGGATACAGCCTGGCACCCCGCCATCCAGTGGGCGGCTGTGCGGTGCACCTTACATGCCCATTCAACAAAAGAGTCCCCAGCTGTTTTAACAGTGTCTCGGAACCTCCTCCGGTATGCCTCGGGTGTAACGGCATACCTGGAGAGTAAAGGTTCCCTGACGGCCACATAATCCCAGATCTCCTCATCAGGGATGGCCCAAAAAGCCTCGCTGGCCCGGCCGGATAACTTGCCGGACAATATAGTAACCCAGTCTTCCAGGGGTACCTTGTGCAGGGCACATTCCTGCTCAAAATCAGCAAGGTACCCATCAATCTCTCCTTCTGTCTCACTGAAGGCTTTAAATGCAGTAAACTGCACTTTCTTTCTTTCCCCCGGGTTTGCTGTTACTGGGGCTGCTGCATACCCGTTTTGGCGTAGCAGGTTGGCCTCCACAGCGGCCATGACCTGGGTGATGATCTCTGCAGATGGCTTGGGACCATAATGGACCAGTCTGATTCTTACCGCCCGGTCAAAGCTTGCCTCCTTGGGGGTTCTGTCAGCTGTGTTGGGTCCATTGGTTCCCTCTGCCGCTGGTACTCCATCCATTTCCAGCAATAATGCAATAATGTCCCTCTTCCTGAGGTTACTGGCCTGTCCGCATCTTTGCTCTAATAAATCTTTTAGGGTAGCTCTTCTCAGGTTTTGGTATTGTAATTCCATTTGATCCTGGTTGTAGTGGTCTCTTTGGGTGCTGAGGATCATCCCGTCGCTTGCCACCAGTTGTTACGGTACCTCCAGTAGTAAATGCACAAATCGCCACTAGCAGCCGAACGGCAATAGTTTCCAAGCGGCAAATAATCCCAATAAGCAGTCTCTAGGCTCCGGTAATAAAATCTCCCCCCCCCCCCCAATAACGAGACCAAGCTCCGCTTTGAGGGTAAAACACGAACACTTTATTGAGGGCTACCCGCCCGTATTTATGCAGGTCCCCTATCTGGTGTACACGCCCCTAGGGGACCAGAAGGAAGACTGTGACACAGGACAGACACACAGCACTCAGGACACACAGACACAACACATCCCCACAATGCATCATGGTTTCCTCCTCTCTGCCCTGGAGACACCCGAGGAGCAATTCAATTATCTCTCAGGACAAAGGGAAATCACCAATACACATGTGGGAACAACAGGACAGGAATCACCACCCAAACACACAATGTCACACCCTCACAGCAAACACAGACATATAACACATTCCCAGATAGCTCAAGTCTGAGTGCATATCATTAGGTGAATGGCACTCAGAATTCACAAATACAATAAAATTAGCTATCTGGGTACCATTTTTAGTCCATATGGATGGGTCTGTCACAGTACTACTTAACACACCGCTCCTATCTGGTGGCACAGTAGATTGCACGCGCAGTGCCCCAAATTGGACGTAGGAGGACCGACCAAGCATCTTTTTCCATCTCCCGGTTCCGAAAATCGATTCCATATACACGTCCCCTAATAGGGGACGTAACAGGGATTAAACTGATAGGAATAGTACTACTTAACACACCTTATAATAACGCAGAGAGAGGCAATGCAGAGAGAGGAGTCTGAAGAAGAGGAGTCAGAGGAGGAAGGTGGTTTTGAGGAGGTGGAAGACCAACAGGCAGGCGTCCCAGGGGGCTTGTTGTCACCTTTCGGGGACCCTTGGTGTTGTACGTGGCTGCGTGGAGGAAGAGACCTTTAATGACATCAGTGAGGACAAGGAACGGGACATGGCTAGCTTGGTATCCAACCTTGTGCAAATGGGGAGTTTGCTGTTGTGCAAATGGACTGTTTGCGGTTGTTTGCGGTGCGTTAAACGGGGAGTTTGGTCTGTCACTGTGAAGCGGGCGTAACGCTTACACTACCTGATCGATACAACATCATACCTGATGTTTTAAAGCACGTTATTCCAATCAATTTAGGAATATTAGGTGATTTATGCCCTTTATGGATTAAAACCCGACTCTGCGTCAACTACGTAATTTTTCATGGGAGTTTTGCCATGGATCCCCCTCCGGCATGCCACAGTCCAGGTGTTAGTCCCCTTGAAACAACTTTACCATTACTATTGTGGCCAGAAAGAGTCCCTGTGGGTTTTAAAATTCGCCTGCCTATTGAAGTCTATGGCAGTTCGCCCGTTCGCGAGCATTTGCGAAAATTCGCGTTCGCCGTTCGCGAATGGAAAATTTTGTGTTCACGACATCTCTGTCCGTGACATTATCCCAAGCCCATACCGCCATTTTTGTTCTGATCTGTGCAGCTATGGATACTATGTCTGCACCGGTCGTACAGATGCAGAATCTGACTTTGGAGGTAACTGACCTCCGTGCAACTGTCTCGCAGATTCAGAGTCCACAGGCTGCTGGTAGTGATGGCCCGAATAGTTCGCTGGCGAATAGTTCCCGGCGAACATAGCTTGTTCGCGTTCGCCGCGGCGGGCGAACATATGCGATGTTCGGTCCGCCACCTATACATCATCATTGAGTAAACTTTGACCCTGTACCTCACAGTCAGCAGACACATTCCAGCCAATCAGCAGCAGACCCTCCCACCTCCTGGACAGCATCCATTTTAGATTTATTCGGAATCTGCATTCTCAGTGAGAGGAGGGACAGTGCTGCTGCTGCTGATTCAATAGGGAAAGCGTTAGCTAGGGCAGTGTTCTGTGTCCACAGACTCATCTGCTGTAAGGACAGCGTCCTGACAGCATCCCAAAAAGCCCTTTTCAGGGCTGGTACATCAGTCTGCTTTTTTTATATATATATATATATATATATATATATTGCAGTTGCCTGCCCGTGTGTGAGAGGCTGCAGGCTCAGTCACAGACAGTACTGTGTGCACACCATTCATACAGAAAATACCTTGCAGATAAAAAAAAATTCTATTTAATATTTTTCTGCGATCTAATCACATTTGCAAGCCAGTGTGTGTCAGGCCCACACAGACTGTATTGTGGCCACTGACTAGTGGCTAGGCCTCCACTTATACCGTTACAGGGTGTCACTCACTCACAAATACCTTGCAGATAAAAAAAAATCTATTTAATCTTTTTCTGTGATATAATCATAGTTGCAAGCCAGTGTGTGTCAGGCCCACACAGACTGTATTGTGGCCACTGGCTAGGCCTCCACTTATACCGTTACAGGGTGTCACTCACTCACAAATACCTTGCAGATAAAAAAAATTATATTTAATATTTATCTGTGATATAAACACAGCTGCAAGCCCGTGTGTGTCAGGCCCACACAGACTGTATTGTGGCCACTGACTAGTGGCTAGGCCTCCACTTATACCATTACAGGGTGTCACTCACTCACAAATACCTCGCAGATAAAAAAAATTATATTTAATATTTTTCTGTGATATAATCACATTTGCAAGCCAGTGTGTGTCAGGCCCACACAGACTGTATTGTGGCCACTGGCTAGTGGCTAGGCCTCCACTTATACCGTTACAGGGTGTCACTCACTCACAAATACCTCGCAGATAAAAAAAAAATCTATTTAATATTTTTCTTTGATCTAATCACATTTGCAAGCCCGTGTGTGTCAGGCCCACACAGACTTTATTGTGGCCACTGCTAGGCCTCCACTTATACCGTTACAGGGTGTCACTCACTCAAATACCTTTCAGATAAAAAAAATTATATTTAATATTTTTCTGCGATCTAATCACATTTGCAAGCCAGTGTGTGTCAGGCCCACACAGACTGTATTGTGGCCACTGGCTAGGCCTCCACTCATACCGTTACAGGGTGTCACTCACTCAAATACCTTTCAGATAAAAAAAATTATATTTAATATTTTTCTGCGATCTAATCACATTTGCAAGCCAGTGTGTGTCAGGCCCACACAGACTGTATTGTGGCCACTGACTAGTGGCTAGGCCTCCACTTATACCGTTACAGGGTGTCACTCACTCACAAATACCTCGCAGATAAAAAAAAAATCTATTTAATATTTTTCTGTGATCTAATCACATTTGCAAGCCAGTGTGTGTCAGGCCCACACAGACTGTATTGTGGCCACTAGCTAGTGGCTAGGCCTCCACTTATACCATTACAGGGTGTCACTCACTCACAAATTGTATAAAGTCTGTACTGAGTGTGCCTTAATGTATTTAGGTTAAGATTTAACTTTTAATTTATATCCATAAAATAAGTGAGACTGTGGAATAGAGTGAATTCCTGCGCTAATTAGGGAAGGTAGGATAGGTACTAAATAAATAGGATATAGGCCTACTAGAATGCCTGTAGGGGATGTATGGTGTGTATTAGGGATGGGCCTGAATGGACCAGTAACTTTCCCTATATACTAACCCTACTTGGCCTAGTCTGGTCAGTGGAAGAGCCTCACTGGATGTAGTCGGGGCACTCGTTCTTAAAAGGACGACTCCCAGCCTCAGGAACCTCGGGCCTAGACTATATGTCCCTGTGCTCTTACCTCCCTAGTAGATAAGTTCAGTGTCCTCCTCCGACACGTTTCGCCAGGTAGGAACCTGGCTCTTCAGGGAGAATGAATGATTGTTCGGGCGCCTGGAGCAGTAGCTGTTCGCCTATTAGGATCAAGCGGCAGTGGCAAACTGTTAATGCATTTGCGTCTCTTTATGTGCGTCCCGCTCCACCCATGTTTTAGTTGACCAATCGGTCAGGATGTGGGCTGCGCATTCAATGCTTTTCCCCCTCCCCTGGTTACCTGTCAGATCTATGCAGAGATGTGTTCAGCCAGGTGCCGCCTTCTTACTTGGGCGGTCTCGCTACCCTCCGCTGCTAACCGGAAGTTACATGGTACTGGGGAGTGGCTAGTTGTCAAGGGGATCTCACGCCGCGTCCCCGGCCGGCTCACTGTATAGTAAGATTCTGGTTGGTGATGGCTATATGTCATCTTGGGCTAGATGAGATTCAAAAGAAGGAGTTAGCAGTTGCACAATTAGACATTGTATCATCCCTAACTAACATCGATGTTATGATGCGTTTTTTAACACTATGATATCTACATTCACATACTAACCAGGGTAAACACACCCTGACATAGATAGACATCTCAAATAGATAGTCATTGACTTGACTACTATATAGTTATTTATACATATATGGAGATATATGGAAATATTCTTTGTTAAGATCATTCAACATTTTATAGTCCAGGACAAGGAGTAGATATGGAGGTATAATAGGTCCATTTGTTCATGCATACATACAAATATACACTGCTCAAAAAAATAAAGGGAACACAAAAATAACACATCCTAGATCTGAGTTAATTAAATATTCTTCTGAAATACTTTGTTCTTTACATAGTTGAATGTGCTGACAACAAAATCACACAAAAAAAAAAAAAAATGGAAATCAAATTCTTCAACCCATGGAGGTCTGGATTTGGAGTCACACTCAAAATTAAAGTGGAAAAACACACTACAGGCTGATCCAACTTTGATGTAATGTCCTTAAAACAAGTCAAAATGAGGCTCAGTAGTGTGTGTGGCCTCCACGTGCCTGTATGACCTCCCTACAACGCCTGTGCATGCTCCTGATGAGGTGGCGGATGGTCTCCTGAGGGATCTCCTCCCAGACCTGGACTAAAGCATCTGCCAACTCCTGGACAGTCTGTGGTGCAACGTAGCGTTGGTGTATAGAGCGAGACATGATGTTCCAGATGTGCTCAATTGGATTCAGGTCTGGGGAACGGGCGGGCCAGTCCATAGCATCAATGCCTTCGATTTGCAGGAACTGCTGACACACTCCAGCCACATGAGGTCTAGCATTGTCTTGCATTAGCAGGAACCCAGGGCCAACCGCACCAGCATATGGTCTCACAAGGGGTCTGAGGATCTCATTTCGGTACCTAATGGCAGTCAGGCTACCTCTGGCGAGCACATGGAGGGCTGTGGGGCCCTCCAAAGAAATGCCACCCCACACCATTACTGACCCAATGCCAAACCGGTTATGCTGGAGGATGTTGCAGGCAGCAGAACGTAATCCACGGCGTCTCCAGACTCTGTCACGTCTGTCACATGTGCTCAGTGTGAACCTACTTTCATCTGTGAAGAGCACAGGGCGCCAGTTGCGAATTTGCCAATCTTGGTGTTCTCTGGCAAACGCCAAACGTCCTGCACGGTGTTGGGCTGTAAGCACAGCCCCCACCTGTGGACGTCGGGCCCCCATATCACCCTCATGGAGTCTGTTTCTGACTGTTTGAGCAGACACATGCACATTTGTGGCCTGCTGGAGGTCATTTTGCAGGGCTCTGGCAGTGCTCCTCCTGTTCCTCCTTGCACAAAGGCGGAGGTAGCGGTCCTGCTGCTGGGTTGTTGCCCTCCTACGGCCTCCTCCACGTCTCCTGATGTACTGGCCTGTCTCCTGGTAGCGCCTCCATGCTCTGGACACTACGCTGACAGACACAGCAAACCTTCTTGCCACAGCTCGCATTGATGTGCCATCCTGGATAAGCTGCACTACCTGAGCCACTTGTGTGGGTTGTAGACTCCGTCTCATGCTACCACTAGAGTGAAAGCACCGCCAGCATTCAAAAGTGACCAAAACATCAGCCAGGAAGCATAGGAACTGAGAAATGGTCTGTGGTCACCACCCGCAGAACCACTCCTTTATTGGGTGTGTCTTGCTAATTGCCTATAATTTCCACCTGTTGGCTATCCCATTTGCACAACAGCATGTGAAATTGATTGTCACTCAGTGTTGCTTCCTAAGTGGAAATTTTGATTTCACAGAAGTGTGATTGACTTGGAGTTTCATTGTGTTGTTTAAGTGTTCCCTTTATTTTTTTGAGCAGTGTATATATACACATAAGTATTATATGTCTCCATATGCATATATGTATATACTGCATATTTTACAGGGAAAGGAAAGATATTCATTTAGACCATTTGGTGTTACCAATTTCATTTTATAGATCCACCTTGTTTCAGTCCTCAAAATCATTTTGTCCCAGTCTCCTCCCCTCCTGGGCTTAGGCACTTGTTGGATGAATTTAAGGCAGGCAGTGTTTCCGCCATGGCAGAGGTTAATATGCCGTGCCACTGATGTGTCTTTGTTGTTTTGGATATCATTATAGTGGTCTCTAATCCGTCGCCTGAATTCTCTTTTTGTTTTCCCTACATAGTCAAGGGGGCAGGAGCATTGTGCCATATACACTACACCCATAGTTAGGCAGTGTTACGACACTCACCGCCAGGTAGATGAAGCCGCCGTTTAGTGAATAAGCCCCTTTCTCCAGAAATGCAGTTTTTAATCCAGCCGATCGTCAAACTCCCGAATGGAGCATACGAAGTGGCAACTCCCGATCAGCAATTCAGTCGAACTCCTTCCACAGCTAGCAATATACGAAAGCGCTGTCCCAATAATAAATCCCTCCACAAACGAGACCAAGCTCCGTCTTGAAAGTCAAGCAGGAATCAATTTTATTGAGGGCTACCCGCCCGTATTTATGCAGGTCTCCATCTGGTGGACACGCCCCTAGGGGACCAGAATGGAGACTGACACAGGACAGACATGCAGCACTACAGAGACAATACATCCCCCACAATGCATCATGGTCTCCTCCTCTCTGCCCTGGAGACCGAGGAGTAATCCCATTATCTCTCAAGACAGAGGGTAACCACAATATACATGTGGGGACAACAGAACAGACATCACCATTTAAACATACAATGTCACAATCCTTTTCAATACACAGACATTTAACATCTCTCAATGGCATGCATTAGACCAGGAGTTCAAGTTAGTTTAAGTCCTTTGTGAACAATGAGGCCATTTGGGTTAACTAGCAGCACACTCCTCTCCTGGGTGGCCGTCCGTTCAGTAGTTCCAATCGGTATTTGGGGAAACACACGAACAGGGGCATACGGGCAGGAAATCCAGCGAAATTAAGGCAAACAGACGAACCAGCAATATAGGTCTATACAGATGGATCTGTCACACGGCTCCCCCCTTGTGGGACACTCCGGCAGACCCGGCTTGACCCTTTAGCGGGTCAACTTGGGGATGACCGGACTAGGAGGTAGCAAGAACGTCGGTTTGCCGGGACAATCCATCTGCATTCCCATTCTGCTTACCGGGTCGGTAGCTGATGGTGAAGTTATACGGTTGTAAAGCTAAACTCCACCGCAGCAGTCTACCATTGTCTCCTGAGACCCGGTTAAGCCAGACAAGGGGATTGTGGTCCGTCACAAGGGAAAATTCCTGTCCATACAAATAAGGGCTTAACTTTTTCAATGCCCAGACCAGGGCCAAGCATTCCTTCTCCACTGCCGCATAACTCACTTCTTGGGGTAACAGCTTTCTACTGAGATATGCGACAGGGTGCTCTCCTCCATCTTCCCCGACCTGGCTCAGCACAGCCCCCAGTCCATACATGGAAGCATCTGTATGGACGAGAAAACGTTTGTTAGGGACTGGGGCAGCCATGACAGGGGCATTTACCAGAGCCTGTTTGAGTGCTTGAAACGCAGCTTCACAAGCCGGAGACCACAGGACCTGCTTAGGGAGATTTTTCTTAGTCAGGTCAGTCAGGGGCTTAGCAATAGTGCTGTAGTCTGGGACAAAGCGTCTGTAATACCCTGCTGTCCCTAGGAAGGCTAACACCTGGGTCTTAGTGATAGGTGTGGGCCAGTTAGCTAATGCCTCTATCTTAGCCGGCTCCGGTCTCTGGCTCCCACACCCCACTCTGTGACCCAGGTATTGCACTTCAGCCATGCCTAGATGGCACTTCTCTGGCTTCAATGTCAGGCCAGCAGCCCGAATTTTGTCCAAAACTACCCCTACATGTACTAGGTGTTCCTCCCAGGACCCACTGTAGATCGCAATGTCATCCAGGTATGCACACGCAAATTCCTGGAATCCATCGAGAAGTCTATCCACCATACGCTGAAAGGTAGCCGGGGCATTCTTCATCCCAAATGGCATGACCTTAAATTGGTACAAGCCAAATGGGGTGACGAAGGCCGACTTGGGGATAGCATCCTCGGCCAGGGGAATCTGCCAATAGCCTTTACACAGGTCTATGGTGGTCAGATAGCGTCCCCTGGCAATACGATTTAATAATTCGTCTACCTGGGGCATCGGGTAGGCGTCAGTGGTGGTCCGCTCGTTGAGCCGCCTGTAGTCTACACAGAACCGCGTGGTCCCATCTTTCTTAAGCACCAGGACTACAGGCGAAGCCCAAGGACTATCGGAGTGTTCGATGACCCCAAGCTGGGTCATCTCCTGTATCTCCTTCCGCATTCCTTCTCGGACTGCTTCAGGGATACGGTAAGGGGGCTGTCGCAGGGGGTTCTGTCCAGGGGTCTCTACCTTATGTACAGTTAGGGTAGTGTAGCCAGGCTCTTGGGAGAACGTTGCCTGCTTCTCCCACAGAAGCTGTCTTGCCTGTCCCTTCTCTGTGGGGCTTAATCTATCCCCTAGCTGTACAAGACTAGTAAGGTCAGTCTGGGAGTCCCTCTCTAACAAATCGGGTAAGGGTAAACTCTCTGTATCGTCTGCAGCAGGGGCACATACTGCAGCGACATCCTCCGGTCTCTCCCTGATACTCCTTTAGCATGTTCACATGAAAGGATCGCTGGATTCTTTCATCTGAACAGCTGGCTATGAGGTAGGTAGTATCACACACCTGAGCTACCACCTTATACGGGCCCTGCCAAGATGCTTGCATCTTGTTCGCCTTCACAGGTTTGAGCACTAGCACTTTCTGCCCAACCTGGAAGACTCGCTGCCGGGCACCCCGATCGTACCATCTCTTCTGTCTCCCCTGGGCCACCTGGAGATTCTCTCTTACCATCAGGGACAGTTTCTCCATGCGGTCCCGGAGTTCCAGGACATACGGTACTATGGGGGTCCCTTCCTGCTCTGTCTCCCCCTCCCAGTGGCCTATAATGAGATCTAGGGGTCCGCGGACCCTCCTCCCATAGAGCAACTCAAAGGGGGAGAACCCAGTAGATTCCTGGGGCACCTCTCTGTAAGAAAACAACAGATGAGGGAGGAATCGCTCCCAGTCTCTGCAAGTGTCAGAAAAGGTCCTCAACATCTGTTTGAGGGTGCCGTTAAATCGCTCGCAGAGGCCGTTAGTCTGTGGATGGTACGGGGAACTAAGTATCGGTTTAATGCCGCACACCCTCCACAGTTGCTGGGTGAGCACAGCGGTAAATTGGGTTCCCTGGTCAGAGAGAATCTCCTTAGGGAACCCGACCCTAGTAAAAATTCTAACCAGGGCATCAGCAACTGTCTCTACCTCTATATTAGACAGCGCTACTGCCTCTGGATAGCGAGTGGCATAGTCCACCACGGTGAGAATATACTTCTTACCGGATGGACTAGCCCTGGCCAGTGGACCCAAAATGTCAACGGCTATGCGGGCAAAGGGCTCCCCAATGATAGGCATAGACATAAGCCTAGCTCTTGGGTGGTCCCCCTGCTTTCCTACCCGTTGACAAGTGTCAGACGTACTACAATATATCCGCACAGCCTGATTAAAATTTGGCCAAAAGAAGTTCTGCATGATCCTATAGGCTGTGCGGCGGGACCCTAGATGTCCGGCTAATGGAACATCATGCCCTATCCGCAGAATCTCCTGCCGGTATTTTGCGGGCACCACCAGCTGTTGACTCGGCGGATGGGCAACACTTTTCTGGGACGGTTTAGGGATCCTATATAACCTGTCCCCCACCCATTCATACCGCTCCCCATCGACTCCTTCCTCTCCAGTATCTGCTCTGTCTCTATACTTCTGGAGAGTCGGATCTGCCTGAGTTTCCTTCCCAAACTCCTCTGGGGAATCCCAGCTAGCAAAGGTCTGTCCTAGGGTATCAGTCGGGGAATCGGGTCTTACCTGGGTCTCAGCAGCAGGTGGGCTGGTTCCAGCAGCACGGGTCTGGGCCCGGGTAGTTACTGGGTTTACATCAGCAGGTCCCATTGGAGCATAAGCAGAAACCAAAGAGGCCAGGTCATTCCCGAGCAAGACATCAGCAGGCAAGTCTTTCATAACCCCCACATTCACATGTCCAGAGCCCACTCCCCAATCCAAATGAACCCGGGCAACAGGTAGACGGAACACGGCGCCTCCTGCTACCCTCACTGCCACAGTATTTCCAGTGTGTTGGTGTTCCGAAACAAGGTTCTTTTGGAGCAGGGTCATAGTGGCTCCGGTGTCTCTCAGACCAGTGACCACTTTGCCATTTAGTCTAACGGTCTGCCTGTGTTGCTGCCGGTTATCCTGCTGGGCTGCTTGTACTGGATCCGCCTCATGTAGTATACCCCAAAATTCCTCCTGCTCAAGACAGTGAGCGGAAGACTGGGGTGGCTGCTGATGTCCGCCGGCTGGTTTTCTCCACGACTGTGCTTGGTTGGTATTGTTCAATGGGCACTCCGGTTTCTTGTGCCCCAACTGTTTGCACCCATAGCACCGGATAGGCTGAGAGTAATCCCGGGCGTTGAACCGAGTTGGCTGAACATAATTGTTCGCTGGTGGTATTGTGGGGGTGCGTTGTGCTGGGGGGTGATACACAGTAGTGGTTGGAGGTGCTGCCGGTTTGTACTCCACTCGGGTAGGGACCTTGGCTGCTGTCTGGTCTAGCCTTCGTGCATCTGTGTATTCATCGGCCAGACGAGCAGCTTCAGGTAAGGTAGCGGGTTTGCGGTCCCTAACCCACTCTCTGACTCCTGCAGGTAACCGATCAAAGCAGTGCTCCAACAAAAATACTTGCAGCACCTCTTCCCCAGTTACCGCTTGACACCCTGCCATCCAGTGGGCTGCGGTGCGGTGTACCCTGCATGCCCACTCCACATAAGAATCGCCAGCCTGCTTGTTAGTGTCCCGGAATCGCCGCCCGTACGCCTCAGGGGTGACAGCGTATCTGGCCAAAAGGGCATCTTTTACTGCCCGGTAACTTGTAAGTTCCTCCTCTGGGATGGCCCGAAAAGCCTCACTGGCCCGGCCGGATAATTTCCCAGAGAGGATAGTGACCCATTCCTCTGTGGGTACCTGGTGTAAGGCACACTGCCTTTCAAAATCGGACAGGAACCCGTCAATCTCTCCCTCCGTTTCCACAAAATGTCTAAATGCAGCAAAAGGTACCTTTCTCCTTCCATTATTATTATGGGGTACCTCTGCTGCTGCAGCTCCTCTTCCCTGGAGCGCCTGTTGTGCTGCTACTGCTGCTTGCACCTGGATCACTATATCTGCTGCAGGGTTGGGGCCAAAGTGTGCCAGCCTTATCTGGACTGCCCGGTTAAATTGTACCTCCTCGGGTGTTAAATCCAGTATGCCAGGCACATTAGCTCTCTCTGTTCCCTGTGCTGCATCCATCTCCAATAATATAGAAATAATCTCTCTCTTCTTGAGATTACTCGCTGATCGTCCTCTGCGTTCCAATATATCTTTAAGGGTAGCACGCCTTAATTCCTCATACTGCATTTCCACCCTGGGATTTGTAGCTGGCCTTCAGGGCGGTGGGATTCATCCCGTTGCTTGCCACCAATTGTTACGACACTCACCGCCAGGTAGATGAAGCCGCCGTTTAGTGAATAATCCCTTTTCTCCAGAAATGCAGTTTTTAATCCAGCCGATCGTCAAACTCCCGAATGGAGCATACGAAGTGGCAACTCCCGATCAGCAATTCAGTCGAACTCCTTCCACAGCTAGCAATATACGAAAGCGCTGTCCCAATAATAAATCCCTCCACAAACGAGAACAAGCTCCGTCTTGAAAGTCAAACAGGAATCAATTTTATTGAGGGCTACCCGCCCGTATTTATGCAGGTCTCCATCTGGTGGACACGCCCCTAGGGGACCAGAATGGAGACTGACACAGGACAGACATGCAGCACTACAGAGACAATACATCCCCCACAATGCATCATGGTCTCCTCCTCTCTGCCCTGGAGGCCCGAGGAGTAATCCCATTATCTCTCAAGACAGAGAGTAACCACAATACACATGTGGGGACAATAGAACAGACATCACCATTTAAACATACAATGTCACAACCCTTTTCAATACACAGACATTTAACATCTCACAATGGCACGCATTAGACCAGGAGTTCAAGTTAGTTTAAGTCCTTTGTGAACAATGAGGCCATTTGGGTTAACTAGCAGCACACTCCTCTCCTGGGTGGCCGTCCGTTCAGTAGTTCCAATCGGTATTTGGGGAAACACACGAACAGGGGCATACGGGCAGGAAATCCAGCGAAATTAAGGCAAACAGACGAACCAGCAATATAGGTCTATACAGATGGATCTGTCACAGGCAGTTCACATAGTCACGGATGTCATATTCTCTACCTGTATGTGAACACGTGAAGGTCTTGGTCTTAAGTACCTGGCTACACGCCATGCATCTGCCACATTTATAAGTGCCAGTAGGTTTCCTTGACAGCCAATTGCCAGGATTAGTAGGAGGCTGGTAGTGGCTGTTAACCAGTCTGTCTTTGAGGCTTCTTCCCTTCCTGTAAGTGATCATAGGGTATGGTCCTATCATATCGTCCAGATCTGGGTCCGTTTTAAGGATATCCCAGTGCTTTGAAAGTACCCTTCTGACCTCCTGATGAGCATCATCAAAGGTCCCTATGATACGAGTAGTGTTCGAGGATATGATAGGCTCCGACCTCTTTTTCTTTGGTATGAGGAGCATGTCTCTGTTCTCCGAGCATGCTGCCTCATATGCTACCCTGAGTACTCCATCTGGGTATCCTCTCTCCCTAAATCTGTACCTTAGATCCTTTGCTGCACTTTTAAATTTTCTCATGGTGGAGCAATTGCGCCGGAGTCTAAGGTACTGACCTTTGGGTATGCCCTTGCGTAGAGCATAGGGATGAGAGCTCTCCCAGCGGAGTATACTGTTGGTAGCTGTCTTTTTGCGATACACAGAGGTAATTATGTTATTGCTTGGGCCTCGCTCTATTAGCACATCTAGAAATGGTAGTGATTTATGACTAGATTCAGATGTAAACCTTAGACCCAGAGCGTTATCATTAATTATCTCCATGAAGTCCGTAAAGGAGTCTTCAGTCCCTCTCCACAGTACAAAGACATAATCTATGAACCTCAGCCACAGAACTATCTTGTCTTGCCACTTATCCATCTTCTCTGAGCCAATAACATTGGCTTCCCACCAGCCCAGGAGCAAATTTGCGTACGACGGCGCACAGGAACTTCCCATCGCCGTGCCCCTGAGCTGGTGGTAGTGGCGGTCGTCAAAGAGAAAACAGTTCTTAGTAAGGCTGAAGTTCAATAGTTCGAGTACAAATTGGTTATGTCGAGATCGTTTTTGGTCTCTTATAGATAGATAACTTTCCACTGCCTTGAGGCCTAAATCGTGTTTGTTTGAACTGTATAGGGCCTCAACATCAATGGACACAAACATAGTCTCATCATCTATACATACGACACTCAGTCTCAACAATAGGTCAGAAGTGTCCCGTATGTATGATGGTAGTGTCCCCACAAATGGTCTTAGAATTTTATCGACATAGATACCTATATTTTGCCCTAGGCTTCCTACCCCTGACACTATCGGACGCCCTTTTAGGGGTGTAGTGCCCTTATGGATCTTGGGTGTGGAGTAGAAAGTGGCTGTGACCGGGTATTTTGGAAGAAGGAAATCTAGTTCTGTCTGGTCAATTAGTTTTTCCCTCAGTCCCTGGTTTAGAATTTCCCTAAGTTCTAAGAGAAAGAGAGGTCCAGGATCCTGTGGTAAAATTTCATATGTTCCCCTATCCTTCAAAATGTCTAGGCACATATTTTTATATGTGTCTTGATCCATTATAACTAGATTTCCTCCTCACTCACAAATACCTCGCAGATAAAAAAAAATATATATTTAATATTTTTCTGTGATCTAATCACATTTGCAAGCCCGTGTGTGTCAGGCCCACACAGACTGTATTGTGGCCACTGGCTAGGCCTCCACTTATACCGTTACAGGGTGTCACTCACTCAAATACCTTTCAGATTAAAAAAAAAACAATTTAATATTTTTCTGCGATCTAATCACATTTGCAAACCAGTGTGTGTCAGGCCCACACAGACTGCATTGTGGCCACTGGCTAGTGGCTAGGCCTCCACTTATACCGTTACAGGGTGTCACTCACTCAAATACCTTTCAGTCATACCGTTACAGGGTGTCATTCACTCACAAATACCTCGCAGATAAATAAAAATTCTATTTAATATTTTTCTGTGATATAATCACAGTTGCAAGCCAGTGTGTGTCAGGCCCACACAGACTGTATTGTGGCCACTGGCTAGGCCTCCACTTATACCGTTACAGGGTGTCACTCACTCACAAATACCTCGCAGATAAAAAAAAAACAAAAAAAAATATTTTTCTGTGATCTAATCACATTTGCAAGCCCGTGTGTGTCAGGCCCACACAGACTGTATTGTGGCCACTGGCTAGTGGCTAGACCTCCACTTATACCGTTACAGGGTGTCACTCACTCACAAATACCTTGCAGATAAATAAAAATTCTATTTAATATTTTTCTGTGATCTAATCACATTTGCAAGCCAGTGTGTGTCAGGCCCACACAGACTGTATTGTGGCCACTGGCTAGGCCTCCACTTATACCGTTACAGGGTGTCAATCACTCACAAATACCTTGCAGATAAAAAAAAATTATATTTATTATTTTTCTGTGATATAATAACAGTTGCAAGCCAGTGTGTGTCAGGCTCACACAAACTGTACTGTGCCCACTGCCCACCACTTATATAGGGTGGCACAGTACCTTACACGCATAGTAACACTTATCTAATAAAAAATGACAGGCAGAGGCAGGCCACGCCGCAGGGGCCGTCGTGTTCGTGGTGCTGTGATTTCCACTGGCCCTGGAATAATGCCCAGTGTTCAGAGGCCACGTACCCTGAACCCAAAAAAATTCGGAGAAAATTGTTGACTGGCTTACACAGGACTGATTAACTAAGTAAATAGGTGATGTTTACGTACTATTCAAAATATATGTTTACTGCCTAAATAAAGTACGCTAAAAACAGTTTATTATTTTTATATTAAAATTCTCTACAAAATAGGCTTGGTAGAGCGAAGGGGGATATCTAAGACTAATGATGCTGGTCCCTACTAACACTCCTACCACTAGAACTCCAATTAGTAAGAAGTATATTATGTTGGTATATATCCTCTACCAGCAATGGGAAAAATGGACATCCAATATTAATGCACCTGATTGAAACAGTATATAGTGTGTCAAGTCTCATAGTTTGTGGGAGAACATGCACAATACATAGTGTCAGGTTACATTAAGGATGAACCAACCATAAACTGGTGGCTATTACACAGGAATGAACCACTGGGCTCCTAAAATATCAGCGAGAGTCAGTCTGCAATTGTGTTTGCAGAAATATATTGCTCAATGCGTTTTTATACCCAACTGATTGTTGGTTCATCAGGAGCAAGTCACTAGGTCCACTGTCACTACCGAATATCACCCCCTCACACTGGGTGTACAACAGAGCGACAGAGAACCCAGTAACATCTGACTACAAATAATCTGCACGCCACTGATGTCGTGCGTGCAGCACTCAAGAATAGATCCCCAAGTCAACTGTTGCTGCTAAATATTCCCCCCTCACACTGGGTGCAGCAACTAACAGAGAAATCAGGAGTGTCTAACTTAGAAAATGCTGCACGCCACTGATGTCGTGCGTGCAGCAATGAGCCTCCGGCATATGTGGCCATGACCCGCGCGTAGCGCGGACTTGTTTAAATGGAGGAAACTCCTCCCATCTGTGAAGCCAACTCGCATTGAGTAACCAATCGAGAATAAAGTACGTCACCTGACTGCGCACCAATCCTTCCGTCACAGCCAGATGACGCACGATCCATCATCTCGTCAATCCAGGACTAGCAACAAGCCTGGCTCCGCCCACCCGTAAGCGTCACTCATAGGGGAGGGGATGAAACGATGACGAATATCTTCTCCCTTCACTGTATTGGTCAGTACAACAGGAGGGAGGAAAAATAAAAGGTCTGTGACGCACGCTTGGGTTCAATATTGAACGGGGACATTAACGATATAAAGATACATAGTAATAAGTCCAAATTCCTTATACCTACAACGGAGACCAAAATCTGAACCCCGCAGCAGGCAATAAGGAATAACAGACAAAGAGATACAAAGGATATATTTAGAGATAAGCACTAAAATATCTAAATGGATAAAAAATATTATTACCCATAGGTATTTAGATAGAACGTAAAGGATCTTACAGGGAAGTAGTACTCATATCACACATCAGTATATCACATCATATAATGTATTTATATGACATAATATAATAGAGAGTTCATTCAATTAAACAGGCAAATGAAATAGCATCATTAAGGCCATTAGGCTTGACAGTGTTGAGGGTGAATATCCACTGTGCCTCTTCTTTAAGCAACAGTGTATCAATATCACCACCCCTGGGTGGTGGCCTGACATGTTCTATTCCTTGGAATTTAAAGCAATCCAAATTGCCAGGATGATAAGTGGCCACATGTTGTGCCACAGGGGTATCTCCAGAATTTTTAATTTTTAGGAGATGCTCACCTACGCGCCTCATGAATTCACGTTTGGTTTTGCCTGTATATTGTATACCACAGATACAGGTGGCCAGATAAACCACCCCAACTGTCCTACAATTAATGAAGGACTTGATGGAATATTCATGTCCTGTGGTCGTGCTCTTAAATTTTGTACTTTTCCAGATAGCTTTACAAGCTATGCAGTTGCCACACTGATATGTACCGTTAGGGCTGTTGGCCCCCAACCACGTAACATCCCTGGGGGTAGTAAAGGCACTGTGAACCAGCCTATCCATAATGTTACCCCCACGTCTATATGTAATCATGGGGCGACTGCCTACTAGGTGACAAACATCCGGATCAGTTTTTAAAATGTCCCAATTTTCAGTGAGCAACGCATGTATCTCACTACTTGCTGTGTCAAAAGTGCCAATTATTCATATCTGTGCCTCATTAGATGTTCTATTCTTAGGATGCAGAAGTAGCTCTCTATTACATGCTGCTGCATGTTGGTATGCTTCCTTCAGAATTGGTTTCGGATAGCCCTTTTCTGTAAACCGTTTTTTGAGGTCATCAGCCGAGGTCTTAAAATCACACCATTGAGAACAATTGCGTCTCATTCTAAGGTATTGTCCCTTAGGGATGCCCCTCTTGAGTGGGTAAGGATGTCCACTCTCCTCTCAAGAGGGCATTGGTGGCTGTTGGTTTTCGGAACACTTTTGTTTTAATGCAACCAGAGGGATCAATCTCAATTGTAAGGTCCAGAAAAGTGATCCGTTTCTCATCACTTTCTGATGTAAAAAACAGGCCCAAGGAGTAGATGTTCAATCTTGACACAAAGTCCAAGAAACTCTCCTTTGTGCCCTTCCATAGAATAAAAAATGTCATCAATGAACCTCATCCATAATAATATGGATGAGGTCCATTGTTTCATTTCCTCGTTAAAGACAACCTCTCTCTCCCACCAGCCCAGGTAGAGGTTAGCAAAGGTAGGGGCACAAGGACTACCCATTGCCACCCCCCTGAGCTGGCGGTAGAGAGAACGGTCAAACAAGAAAATGTTGTGATGCAGAATAAAATTCAGCTGTGTGATCACAAATTCGTGCTGTGTGTTCATAGAATTGTGACCCCCTTTACAGTAAAAATGCATTGGCTGCCTCACAGCCACGCTGATGTGGGATGGAGCTATATAAAGCTTCAACATCCAAACTGGCAAGTAGGGTATCTTTATCACATCTGATGTCATTTAATCTTTTGAGAACATCCATCGAGTCTCTCACAAAAGATGGTAGGCTGGATACAAATGGTCTCAGAACCCTGTCGACATATATACTAATCCTTTCGGTAAGGCTACCAATACCCGACACTATCGGCCTCCCCTTTAAAGGGTTAGTCCCCTTGTGTATTTTGGGCAAACTATAAAAGGCCGGTAGTGTCGGGTAGGTGGGCATAAGATAAGCTAGTTCATTTGCACTTATGAATTTGCGCCATTTTGCCCTACTTAGTATTTGGCCTAGTTTCTTCTTGTAGGCCTCAAGAGGGTTCTGATCCAATTTAGTGTAACAGGTGTTGTCGTCAAGAATCCTCTTACACATCTGAACATAGCAGCTGACATCAAGAACAACTATATTGCCCCCCTTATCTGAGGGCTTGATTATAACAGTAGGATCTTGTTGTAGTTGCATTAATGCCAAAAAAATATCCCGGCAATGATTTATTCATCCACATCGATTGATGTGAATGGAGAAATCGGGTTTGTCAGGGCATACGAGCTAAGTGGGTATGGATGTTGGGCGGAGCTCCTATGTCCTGGCAGACGCCTTTCCCCTCCTTTTTTTTTTTTTGGCAGAGATTTTTTCATCCACATTGATCGATGCGAATGAAGAAATCTGTGCCGTTCATTTTTTCTTTCAGCCCAGAGGCTGAACGGAAAAAAAAAATATCTCATTACCCGTATGTTCAATATAAGGAGAATAGCAGAAACTCCTAATGCTGGCCATACATGTAATAATTGCGGAGACCCTCAAATGCCAGGGCAGTACAAACACCCCACAAATGACCCCATTTTGGAAAGAAGACACCCCAAGGTATTCACTGAGGGGCATATTGAGTCCATGAAAGATTGAAATTTTTGTCCCAAGTTAGCGGAAAGGGAGACTTTATGAGAAAAAAAATATATATTTCCGCTAACTTGTGGCAAAATTTTTTTTTTTTTTATGAACTCGCCATGCCCCTCATTGAATACCTTGGGGTGTCTTCTTTCCAAAATGGGGTCACATGTGGGGTATTTATACTGCCCTGGCATTTTAGGGGCCCTAAAGCGTGAGAAGAAGTCTGGGAGCCAAATGTCTAAAAATGCCCTCCTTAAAGGAATGTGGGCCCCTTTGCGCATCTAGGCTGCAAAAAAGTGTCACACATCTGGTATCTCCGTACTCAGGAGAAGTTGGGGAATGTGTTTTGGGGTGTCATTTTACATGTACCCATGCTGGGTGAGAGAAATATCTCAGTCAAATGCCAACTTTGTATAAAAAAATGGGAAAAGTTGTCTTTTGCCGAGATATTTATCTCACCCAGCATGAGTATATGTAAAATGACACCCCAAAACACATTGCCCAACTTCTCCTGAGTACGGCAATACCACATGTGTGACACTTTTTTGCAGCCTAGGTGGGCAAAGGGGCCCACATTCCAAAGAGAACCTTTCGGATTTCACCGGCCATTTTTTACAGATTTTGATTTCAAACTACTTTGCACGCATTTGGGCACCTAAAATGCCAGGGCAGTATAACTACCCCACAAGTGACCCCATTTTGGAAAGAAGACACCCCAAGGTATTTCGTGAAGGGCATAGTGAGTTCATGGAAGTTTTTATTTTTTGTCACAAGTTAGTGGAATATGAGACTTTGTAAGAAAAATATAAATAAAATTTCCGCTAACTTGTGACAAAAAAAAAAAATTATAGGAACTCGCCATGCCCCTCACGGAATACCTTGGGGTGTCTTCTTTCCAAAATGGGGTCACTTGTGATGTAGTTATACTGCCCTGGCATTCTAGGGGCCCTAATGTGTGGTAAGTAGTTTGAAATCAAAATGTGTAAAAAATGACCTGTGAAATCCTAAAGGTGCTCTTTGGAATGTGGGCCCCTTTGCCCACCTAGGCTGAAAAAAAGTGTCACGCATGTGGTATTGCCGTACTCAGGAGAATTTGGGCAATGTGTTTTGGGGTTTCATTTTACATATACCCATGCTGGGTGAGATAAATATCTTGGTCAAATGCCAACTTTGTATAAAAAAATGGGAAAAGTTGTCTTTTGCCAAGATATTTCTCTCACCGAGCATGGGTATATGTAAAATGACACCCCACAACACATTGCCCAACTTCTCCTGAGTACGGCAATACCACATATGTGATACTTTTTTGCAGCCTAGGTGGGCAAAGGGGCCCACATTCCAAAGAGCACCTTTCGGATTTCACCGGCCATTTTTTACAGATTTAGATTTCAAGCTACTTCGCACGCATTTGGGCCCCTAAAATGCCAGGGCAGTATAACTACCCCACAAGTGACCCCATTTTGGAAAGAAGACACCCTAAGGTATTTCGTGATGGGCATAGTGAGTTAATGGAAGTTTTTATTTTATGTCACAAGTTAGTGGAATATGAGACTTTGTAAGAAAAAAATAAAATACAATCATCATTTTCCGCTAACTTGTGACAAAAAAAAAAAAGTTCTATGAACTCACTATGCCCATCAGCGAATACCTTAGAGTGTCTACTTTCCGAAATGGGGTCATTTGTGGGGTGTTTGTACTGTCTGGCCATTGTAGAACCTCAGGAAACATGACAGGTGCTCAGAAAGTCAGAGCTGCTTCAAAAAGCGGAAATTCACATTTTTGTACCATAGTTTGTAAACGCTATAACTTTTACCCAAACCATTTTTTTTTTTACCCAAACATTTTTTTTTTTATCAAAGACATGTAGAACAATAAATTTAGAGAAAAATTTATATATGGATGTCTTTTTTTTTGCAAAATTTTACAACTGAAAGTGAAAATTTTCATTTTTTTGCAAAAAAAATTGTTAAATTTTGATTAATAACAAAAAAAGTAAAAATGTCAGCAGCAATGAAATACCTCCAAATGAAATCTCTATTAGTGAGAAGAAAAGGAGGTAAAATTCATTTGGGTGGTAAGTTGCATGACCGAGCAATAAACGGTTAAAATAGTGTAGTGCAGAAGTGTAAAAAGTGGCCTGGTCATTAAGGGTGTTTAAGCTAAAGGGGCTGAAGTGGTCAAAAAAACGCAAAATAGTTAAAGGTAATAAGTAGAGTTGAGCGAACACCTGGATGTTCGGGTTCGAGAAGTTCGGCTGAACTTCCCGGAAATGTTCGGGTTCGGTATCCGAACCCGACCCGAACTTCGTCCCGAACCCGAACCCCATTGAAGTCAACGGGGACCCGAACTTTTGGGCACTAAAAAGGCTGTACAACAGCCCAGGAAAGAGCTAGAGGGCTGCAAAAGGCAGCAACATGTAGGTAAATCCCCTGCAAACAAATGTGGATAGGGAAATGAATTAAAATAAAAATTAAAAAAATAAAAATTTAACCAATATCAATTGGACAGAGGTCCCATAGCAGAGAATCTGGCTTCACGTCAGCAGAGAATCAGTCTCTTCATGCCATAGCAAAGAATCTGGCTTCATGTCAGCACAGATTCAGTCTTCATGTCATAGCAGAGAATCAGGCTTCACGTCACCCACCACTGGAACAGGCCACTGTCACACATTTAGGCCCCGGCACCCAGACAGAGGAGAGAGGTCCCGTAACAGAGAATCTGGCCTTATGTCAGCGCAGAATCAGTCTTCATGTCATAGCAGAGAATCAGGCTTCACGTCACCCACCACTGGAACAGGCCACTGTCACACATTTAGGCCCCGGCACCCAGACAGAGGAGAGAGGTCCCGTAACAGAGAATCTGGCCTTATGTCAGCGCAGAATCAGTCTTCATGTCATAGCAGAGAATCAGGCTTCACGTCACCCACCACTGGAACAGGCCACTGTCACATATTTAGGCCCCGGCACCCAGACAGAGGAGAGAGGTCCCGTAACAGAGAATCTGGCCTTATGTCAGCACAGAATCAGTCTTCATGTCATAGCAGAGAATCAGGCTTCACGTCACCCACCACTGGAACAGGCCACTGTCACATATTTAGGCCCAGGCACCCAGGCAGAGGAGAGAGGTCCCGTAACAGAGAATCTGGCCTTATGTCAGCACAGAATCAGTCTTCATGTCATAGCAGAGAATCAGGCTTCACGTCACCCACCACTGGAACAGGCCACTGTCACACATTTAGGCCCCGGCACCCAGACAGAGGAGAGAGGTCCCGTAACAGAGAATCTGGCCTTATGTCAGCGCAGAATCAGTCTTCATGTCATAGCAGAGAATCAGGCTTCACGTCACCCACCACTGGAACAGGCCACTGTCACATATTTAGGCCCCGGCACCCAGACAGAGGAGAGAGGTCCCGTAACAGAGAATCTGGCCTTATGTCAGCACAGAATCAGTCTTCATGTCATAGCAGAGAATCAGGCTTCACGTCACCCACCACTGGAACAGGCCACTGTCACATATTTAGGCCCAGGCACCCAGGCAGAGGAGAGAGGTCCCGTAACAGAGAATCTGGCCTTATGTCAGCACAGAATCAGTCTTCATGTCATAGCAGAGAATCAGGCTTCACGTCACCCACCACTGGAACAGGCCACTGTCACACATTTAGGCCCCGGCACCCAGACAGAGGAGAGGTTCATTCAACTTTGGGATGCCCCGCAATATAATGGTAAAATGAAAATAAAAATAGGATTCAATGAGGAAGTGCCCTGGAGTACAATAATATATTGTTAAGGGGAGGTAGTTAATATCTAATCTGCACAAGGGATGGACAGGTCCTGTGGGATCCATGCCTGGTTCATTTTTATGAACGTCAGCTTGTCCACATTGGCTGTAGACAGGCGGCTGCGTTTGTCTGTAATGACGCCCCCTGCCGTGCTGAATACACGTTCAGACAAAACGCTGGCCGCTGGGCAGGCCAGCACCTCCAAGGCATAAAAGGCTAGCTCTGGCCACGTGGACAATTTGGAGACCCAGAAGTTGAATGGGGCCGAACCATCAGTCAGTACGTGGAGGGGTTTGCACAGGTACTGTTCCACCATGTTAGTGAAATGTTGCCTCTTGCTAACACGTTCCGTATCAGGTGGTGATGCAGTTAGCTGTGGCGTGGTGACAAAACTTTTCCACATCTCTGCCATGCTAACCCTGCCCTCAGAGGAGCTGGCCGTGACACAGCTGCGTTGGCGACCTCTTGCTCCTCCTCTGCCTTCGCCTTGGGCTTCCACTGGTTCCCCTGTGACATTTGGGAATGCTCTCAGTAGCGCGTCTACCAACGTGCGCTTGTACTCGCGCATCTTCTTATCACGCTCCAGTGTAGGAAGTAAGGTGGGCACATTGTCTTTGTATCGGGGATCCAGCAGGGTGGCAACCCAGTAGTCCGCACACGTTAAAATGTGGGCAACTCTGCTGTCGTTGCGCAGGCACTGCAGCATGTAGTCGCTCATGTGTGCCAGGCTGCCCAGAGGTAAGGACAAGCTGTCCTCTGTGGGAGGCGTATCGTCATCGTCCTGTGTTTCCCCCCAGCCACGCACCTGTGATGGGCCCGAGCTGCTTTGGGTGCCACCCCGCTGTGAACATGCTTCATCCTCATCCTCCTCCACCTCCTCCTCATCCTCCTCGTCCTCCAGTAGTGGGCCCTGTCTGGCCACATTTGTACCTGGCCTCTGGTGTTGCAAAAAACCTCCCTCTGAGTCACTTCGAAGAGACTGGCCTTAAAGTGCTAAAAATGACCCCTCTTCCTCATCTTCCTCCTGGGCCACCTCCTCTTCCATCATCGCCCTCAAGGAGACATAGAAGTGGTATTGTAGCGCTGATAACGGCGTCATCGCCACTGGCCATGTTTGTGGAGTACTCGAAACAGCGCAACAGGGCACACAGGTCTCGCATGGAGGCCCAGTCATTGGTGGTGAAGTGATGCTGTTCCGCAATGCGACTGACCCGTGCGTGCAGCAGCTGAAACTCCACTATGGCCTGCTGCTGCTCGCACAGTCTGTCCAGCATGTGCAAGGTGGATTTCCACCCGGTGGGCACATCGTATATGAGGTGGTGAGCGGGAAGGCCGAAGTTACGCTGTAGCCCAGACAGGCGTGCAGCAGCAGGGTGTGAACGCCGGAAGCGCGAACAGACGGCCCGCACTTTATGCAGCAGCTCTGACATGTCGGGGTAGTTGCGAATGAACTTCTGCACCACCAAATTCAGCACATGCGCCAGGCAAGGGATGTGCGTCAAACCGGCTAGTCCCAGAGCTGCAACGAGATTTCGCCCATTATCACACACCACCAGGCCGGGCTTGAGGCTCACCGGCAGCAACCACTCGTCAGTCTGTTGTTATATACCCCGCCACAACTCCTGTGCGGTGTGGGGCCTGTCCCCCAAACATATGAGTTTCAGAACGGCCTGCTGACGTTTACCCCGGGCTGTGCTGAAGTTGGTGGTGAAGGTGTGTGGCTAACTGGATGAGCAGGTGGAAGAAGAGGAGGAGGAAGCTGAGTAGGAGGAGGAGGAGACAGGAGGCAAAGAATGTTGCCCTGCGATCCTTGGCGGCGGAAGGACGTGCGCCAAACAGCTCTCCGCCTGGGGCCCAGCCGCCACTACATTTACCCAGTGTGCAGTTAGGGAGATATAGCGTACCTGCCCGTGCTTACTGGTCCACGTATCTGTGGTTAGGTGGACCTTGCCACAGATGGCGTTGCGCAGTGCACACTTGATTTTATCGGACACTTGGTTGTGCAGGAAAGGCACGGCTCTCTTGGAGAAGTAGTGGCGGCTGGGAACAACATACTGTGGGACAGCAAGCGACATGAGCTGTTTGAAACTGTCTGTGTCCACCAGCCTGAATGACAGCATTTTATAGGCCAGTAGTTTAGAAATGCTGGCATTCAGGGCCAGGGATCGAGGGTGGCTAGGTGGGAATTTACGCTTTCTCTCAAATGTTTGTGAGATGGAGAGCTGAACGCTGCCGTGTGACATGGTTGAGATGCTTGGTGACGCAGGTGGTGGTGTTGGTGGTACATCCCATGTTTGCTGCGCGGCAGGTGCCAACGTTCCTCCAGAGGCGGAGGAAGAGGCCGAGGCGGCGGCAGCAGCAGAAGAGGCCAAAGCGGCAGCAGCAGAAGAGGTAGCAGGGGGAGCCTGAGTGACTTCTTTGTTTTTAAGGTGTTTACTCCACTGCAGTACATGCTTTGCATGCAGGTGCCTGGTCATGCAGGTTGTGCTAAGGTTCAGAACATTAATGCCTCGCTTCAGGCTCTGATGGCACAGCGTGCAAACCACTCGTCAGCACATTGGCGAGAAGCTTGTCGTCAGCACATTGTTTAAAGAAGTGCCATGCCAGGGAACTCCTTGAAGCTGCCTTTGGGGTGCTCGGTCCCAGATGGCGGCGGTCAGTAGCAGGCGGAGTCTCTTGGCGGCGGGTGTTCTGCTTTTGCCCACTGCTCCCTCTTTTGCTACGCTGTTGGCTCGGTCTCACCACTGCCTCTTCCTCCGAACTGTGAAAGTCAGTGGCACGACCTTCATTCCATGTGGGGTCTAGGACCTCATCGTCCCCTGCATCGTCTTCCACCCAGTCTTGATCCCTGACCTCCTGTTCAGTCTGCACACTGCAGAAAGACGCAGCAGTTGGCACCTGTGTTTCGTCATCATCAGAGACGTGCTGAGGTGGTATTCCCATGTCCTCATCATCAAGAAACATAAGTGGTTGTGCGTTAGTGCATTCTATCTCTTCCACCCCTGGGGAAGGGATAGGTGGATGCCCTTGGGAAACCCTGGCAGCAGAGTCTTCAAACAGCATAAGAGACTGCTGCATAACTTGAGGCTCAGACAGTTTCCCTGATATGCATGGGGGTGATTTGACAGACTGATGGGCTTGGTTTTCATGCGCCATCTGTGCGCTTTCTGCAGAAGACTGGGTGGGAGATAATGTGAACGTGCTGGATGCACTGTCGGCCACCCAATTGACTAATGCCTGTACCTGCTCAGGCCCTACCATCCTTAGAACGGCATTGGGCCCCACCAAATATCGCTGTAAATTCTGCTGGCTACTAGGACCTGAGGTAGTTGGTTCACTAGGACGTGTGGCTGTGGCAGAACGGCCACGTCCTCTCCCAGCACCAGAGGGTCCACTAACACCACCACGACCATGTCCACGTCCGCGGATAGATTTCAAGTAGGCCTCATATAGCATAAACTACTTATTTTGAGAATGTCAAATTTGGGAATAGTTTTTCAACCCAGAACAAAAACTGTGCTTTTACGGTCACTACAAATAACTTGACCAGCTCAAACAGTACAGATTTCGTTGAATAGAAATGTGAGGCCTATTTTTTTTTTGCGCTGTGTGGCAGGTATACGTTTAATCACAGAATTAGACTTGTATCTGCACGGTAGCGTGTGTGTTAAGTTTTTCTGAATGACACTATCAGCACCTTGAATCTAAGATATCCTTTTTGGGATAGATTTCAAGTAGGCCTCATATAGCATAAACTACTTATTTTGAGAATGTCAAATTTGGGAATAGTTTTTCAACCCAGAACAAAAACTGTGCTTTTACGGTCACTACAAATAACTTGACCAGCTCAAACAGTACAGATTTGGTTGAATAGAAATGTGAGGCCTATTTTTTTTTGCGCTGTGTGACAGGTATACGTTTAATCACAGAATTAGACTTGTATCTGCACGGTAGCGTGTGTGTTAAGTTTTTCTGAATGACACTATCAGCACCTTGAATCTAAGATATCCTTTTTGGGATAGATTTCAAGTAGGCCTGATATAGCATAAACTGCTTATTTTGAGAATGTCAAATTTGGGAATAGTTTTTTAACCCAGAACAAAAACTGTGCTTTTACGGTCACTACAAATAACTTGACCAGCTCAAACAGTACAGATTTGGTTGAATAGAAATGTGAGGCCTATTTTTTTTTGCGCTGTGTGACAGGTATACGTTTAATCCCAGAATTAGACTTGTATCTGCACGGTAGCGTGTGTGTTAAGTTTTCTGAATGACACTATCAGCACCTTGAATCTAAGATATCCTTTTTGGGATAGATTTCAAGTAGGCCTGATATAGCATAAACTGCTTATTTTGAGAATGTCAAATTTGGGAATAGTTTTTTAACCCAGAACAAAAACTGTGCTTTTACGGTCACTACAAATAACTTGACCAGCTCAAACAGTACAGATTTGGTTGAATAGAAATGTGAGGCCTATTTTTTTTTTGCGCTGTGTGACAGGTATACGTTTAATCACAGAATTAGACTTGTATCTGCACGGTAGCGTGTGTGTTAAGTTTTTCTGAATGACACTATCAGCACCTTGAATCTAAGATATCCTTTTTGGGATAGATTTCAAGTAGGCCTCATATAGCATAAACTACTTATTTTGAGAATGTTAAATTTGGAAATAGTTTTTCAACCCAGAACAAAAATTGTGCTTTTACGGTCACTACAAATAACTTGACCAGCTCAAACAGTACAGATTTGGTTGAATAGAAATGTGAGGCCTATTTTTTTTTGCGCTGTGTGACAGGTATACGTTTAATCACAGAATTAGACTTGTATCTGCACGGTAGCGTGTGTGTTAAGTTTTTCTGAATGACACTATCAGCACCTTGAATCTAAGATATCCTTTTTGGGATAGATTTCAAGTAGGCCTGATATAGCATAAACTGCTTATTTTGAGAATGTCAAATTTGGGAATAGTTTTTCACCCCAGAACAAAAACTGTGCTTTTACGGTCACTACAAATAACTTGACCAGCTCAAACAGTACAGATTTGGTTGAATAGAAATGTGAGGCCTATTTTTTTTTTGCGCTGTGTGACAGGTATACCTTTAATCACAGAATTAGACTTGTATCTGCATGGTAGCGTGTGTGTTAAGTTTTTCTGAATGACACTATCAGCACCTTGAATCTAAGATATCCTTTTTGGGATAGATTTCAAGTAGGCCTCATATAGCATAAACTACTTATTTTGAGAATGTCAAATTTGGGAGTAGTTTTTCACCCCAGAACAAAAACTGTGCTTTTACGGTCACTACAAATAACTTGACCAGCTCAAACAGTACAGATTTGGTTGAATAGAAATGTGAGGCCTATTTTTTTTTTGCGCTGTGTGACAGGTATACGTTTAATCACAGAATTAGACTCGTATCTGCACGGTAGCGTGTGTGTTAAGTTTTTCTGAATGACACTATCAGCACCTCGAATCTAAGATATCCTTTTTGGGATAGATTTCAAGTAGGCCTCATATAGCATAAACTACTTATTTTGAGAATGTCAAATTTGGGAATAGTTTTTCACCCCAGAACAAAAACTGTGCTTTTACGGTCACTACAAATAACTTGACCAGCTCAAACAGTACAGATTTGGTTGAATAGAAATGTCAGGTCAATTTTTTAGGCGCTGGGTGACGGGCTCAACTTGCCCCTGATGTAGTATTTGGCCAAAAAATAACCACACTATTGATGGTTAAATGCACTTGGGTGACACAGGCTCAGCCTGCACCTGATGTAGTATATGGCCAAAAATTAACCACACTGTTGATGGTTAAATGCACTTGGGTGACACAGGCTCAGCCTGCACCTGATGTAGTATATGGCCAAAAATTAACCACACTGTTGATGGTTAAATGCACTTGGGTGACACAGGCTCAGCCTGCACCTGATGTAGTATATGGCCAAAAAATAACCACACTGTTGATGGTTAAATGGACTTGGGTGACACAGGCTCAGCCTGCAGCTGATGTAGGATATAGCAAAAAATAACCACACTATTGATGGTTAAAAGCACTTGGTGGTAGCTTGTGCTGGCGCACCACAAGCCACAAAATGGCCGCCGATCACCCCAGAAAAAAGTGATCTAAAAACACTCTGGGCAGCCTAAAAACAGTGAGCAAGTCGATATTAGCACTTCAATGATCCACAGCTGGAGATCGATCACAGAATGAAGTCTTTTGGAGGAGTTAATCTGCCTAATCTCGCCCTAACGTCGCAGCAGCAACCTTGCCCTATGCTTGAATCAGCAGAGTGATGTGCAGCGCTACGTGACCCAAGCTTATATAGAGGCTGGGTCACATGCTGCACTGGCTAATCACAGCCATGCCAATAGTAGGCAAGGCTGTGATGGCCTCTTGGGGCAAGTAGTATGACGCTTGTTGATTGGCTGCTTTGCAGCCTTTCAAAAAGCGCCAAGAAAGCGCCGAACACCGAACCCGAACCCGGACTTTTACGAAAATGTTCGTGTCTGTGTCACGGACACCCCAAAATTCGGTACGAACCCTAACTATACAGTTCGGGTTCGCTCATCCCTAGTAGTAAGCTGTCATTCTTACCATGCTATTCAAATGTGCTGTCTTTTAGAGATGTCGCGAACATAAAATTTTCCGTTCGCGAACGGCGAATGCGAAATTTCGCAAATGTTCGCGAACGGGTGAACCGGGCGAACCGCCATTGACTTCAATGGGCAGGCGAATTTTAAAAACCCACAGGGACTCTTTCTGGCCACATTAGTTGTTTCAAGGGGACTAACACTGGACTGTGGCATGCCGGAGGGGGATCCATGGCAATACTCCCATGGAAAATTACGTAGTTGACGCAGAGTCGGGTTTTAATCCATAAAGGGCATAAATCACCTAACATTCCTAAATTGTTTGGAATAACGTGCTTTAAAACATCAGGTATGATGTTGTATCGATCAGGTAGTGTAAGGGTTACGCCCGCTTCACAGTTACAGACCAAACTCCCCGTTTAACGCACCGCAAACAGTCCATTTGCACAACCGCAAACTCCTCATTTGCACAAGGTTGGATACCAAGCTAGCCATGTCCCGTTCCTTGTCCTCACTGATGTCATTGAAGGTCTCTTCCTCCACCCAGCTATGTACAACACCAAGGGTCCCCGAAAGGTGACAACAAGCCCCCTGAGACACCTGCTGTGGTTGGTCTTCCACCTCCTCAAAGCCACTGTCATGCCCTGCTCTGACCATGTGCGGAGGTCGGCCAGATTAGCAGCACGTGTTTAGTTTTTTGTTTTGTTTTGGAGTCATGCTAGATCCGCCTCCCTTCAGGTGCACTGGGTGGGGTAATTGGTTTAAATTACACTCACTCCCAGTGTTCCGTGCGGGTTAAAGCTTTGTCTGGCTTTGGAAGCAAGGATGGAAGGATTGGCTGTTCCTGCTGTGATAAGATAAGTTGGTTTCTGATTTCTTGTTGTTTGCTGTCTAGGATGTTTGAGTTACGTCTGTCCCCTCCTGGTTCTGAGGGAGCAGGCTGCCCCTATTCCCCTTTCACCATCTCAGGGATTCTAGGGTGTTTTCAGCCCAGGCAGGGGGACACATTATTCCCACCTTAAGGGTCTGAATGTGGGCTTAGCAGAATAGGGAGAGTTGTTAGGGATTTGCTAGGAGGTGACCTTATCCCCAGCTTCTCGCCTAGAAACTTGTTTGTTTGTTTATCTGTGTTTCTGATATCCTGTCCGCCGTGACATTATAACCCGCCAATACTTTGACTGCCATTGCTCAGTGGTTTCATGATGGCATCAATTGATGCGCTAGTTGCCCGCATGCAGGAATTATCCGTAGAGGTTGCGGATCTGCGTAGTTTGGTCACACGGTGTCAGAATGCTCTGGCATCAGGTGCAGGTCAAATTTGTGGGGAGCCTAAATTCGCTCTTCCTGATAGATTTGAAGAGGGTACGGATGACTTTATCCGCTTTAGAGAGTCATGCAAGTTGTATTTTCGGCTGCGTCCATTGTCGTCAGGTGATGAAAGTCAGAGGGTTGGTATAATCATTTCTCTGCTTAAAGAGGACCTTTCACTTGTAAAAACTATGAACTAAGTATGCTGCCATGTAGAGCGGCGCCCGGGGATCTTACTGCACTTACTATTATCCCCGGGCACCGCTCCGTTCTCCCGTTATGCCCTCCGGTACATTTGCTCCTTAAGTTATAGTAGGCGGGTCTTCCCTTGTCCTGTGGGCGTCTCCTTCTCCTAGGCTGCAGTGCTGGCCAATCGCAGCGCACAGCTCACAGCCTGGAAGTTTTTTTTCTCCCAGGCTGTGAGCTGTGCGCTGCAATTGGCCAGCGCCGCAGCCTAGGAGAAGGAGGCGCCCACAGGACAAGGGAAGACTCGCCTACTATAACTTAAGGAGCAAAGGTACCGGAGGGCATAACGGGAGAACGGAGCGGCGCCCGGGGATAATAGTAAGTGCAGTGAGATCCCCGGGCGCCGCTCTACATGGGAGCATACTTAGTTCACATAGTTTTTGCAAGTGAAAGGTCGTCTTTAACGGGGACGCGCAATCCTGGGCCTTTTCTCTGCCGCCCGGTTCTCGGGCCCTCCGGTCCGTGGAAGAATTTTTCAAGGCCCTGGGATTAATTTATGATGACCCAGATCGGGTCTCGATGGCGGAATCTAAATTGCGTAATTTATTACAGGGTGAACATACTGCAGAGGCTTACTGCGTTGAGTTTAGGAGATGGGCTACCGAGTCAGAGTGGAATGACCCCGCGTTACGTAGTCAGTTTTGTCAGGGGTTATCTAAAAGATTGAAAGATGCCCTTGCTTTTCATGAGTACCCAGATTCTTTGGAGAATGCAATGTCTTTGGCAGTACGGTTAGATAGACGTATTAGAGAGAGGTGTAAGGCTCCCTCCGCGCAAGGGATCCCTTCTGTGAGTGGTTTCGTCTCTACTGCTTCCCAGGGTGATGATACAGGTAACTCTGGGGTAGGGGAGGAACCCATGCAGCTGGGTCAGGTATCTTTCCGTTCTGGTAGTAGAGACTTTAAAAAATTGCATAAACTATGTTAATAGTGTGGGAAAAGTGGTCATTTTATTTTTGCTTGTCCTTTTGTTAAACCGCATGTTGATGAGAAAAAGAAAAAAAAAACTTTCCTGACCCTTGGTAGCGTGAATGTAGTGGTGGAGCAAGCAGGTATGCAAGCTCCCTGTAATACCCGTTTTCTCCTTCCAGCTATGGTGGTGCTAGACTCAAATTTTTTGTTGAAGTATTCCTTGATTGTGGTGCTGGGGTAAACCTTATTGACTTTCTTTTTCTTCAAAATCTGGGTCTAAGTACTGGCACTTTAGAAAGAGAGATTCCGTTTTTTGCAATTGATTCTTCCCCTCTTTCTCAAAGGAGTCTCACTCATATTGCTCATGGTATTCAGTTAAGGGTGGGAGATTCACATGTTGAGATTATGTCTTGTTTTGTCATGAAGGATTTGCCGGCTCCTATAGTTTTGGGGTTACCATGGTTGACTAAACATAACCCAATTATAGATTGACAAGCAAGACAAATCATTGGTTGGAGTGAATTTTGTTCGGATAATTGTCTTGGCACATCTATCTCTGGTGTGTCCACTACGGCTTTACCTCAGTATCTCTCAGATTTTGCAGATGTCTTTTCGGAGGGTGAGGCTCAGGAATTGCCCCCTCATCGTGACTATGATTGTCCAGTTAATCTCATCCCAGGGGCTAAGTTGCCAAAGTCTCGGCTTTACAATCTTTCTCAACCCGAAAGAGAGGTCATGCGGAAGTATCGCCGAGAGCTTGGCAAAAGGTCATATTAGGTCATCTAAGTCTCCGGTGGCAGTAGGTTTGTTCTTTTAAAAAAAAGGATGTATCGCTGAGACCTTGTTTGGATTTCCGGGAATTGAACCGTATTACGGTCCGGGATCCGTATCCCCTTCCTTTGATCTCCGACCTTTTTGATCAGATTGTTGGAGCCAAGGTGTTCAACGGTCCGGGATCCGTATCCCCTTCCTTTGATCTCCGACCTTTTTGATCAGATTGTTGGAGCCAAGGTGTTCTCCAAGTTGGATTTGAGAGAAGCCTACAATCTGATCAGAATCAAGGAAGGGGATGAGTGGAAAACGGCCTTCAATACGCACAAGGGTCATTTTGAGAATCTGGTTATGCCTTTTGGGTTGACGAACGCGCCAGCGGTATTTCAGCGATTCGTCAATGACATTTTCCATCATTTGGTGGGGAGGTTCGTGGTGGTTTACTTGGATGACATTTTAATTTACTTTCCTGATCTGAAGACCCATCAGGATCATGTGAGACAGGTTTTGACGATCCTTCAGGAGAATAAATTATATGCCAAATTGGAGAAATGTGTGTTTTCTGTGCAGGAGCTTCCGTTTTTTGGGATATCTGCTTTCTGACTCTGGTTTTCGTATGGACCCCGAAAAGGGCCGGGTGGTTCTGGAATGGGACCAACAAGAGAATCAGAAAGCTTTGATGTTGTTTTTGGGGTTTACTAATTATTATAGAATTTTTTTTTCTAACTATTCTACCATTGTAAGACCTCTGACCGATATGACTAAGAAGGGCGCCGACATCTCTGTCTGGTCGGATGAGGCATTGCAGGCCTTTTCGGCTATTAAGGAGTGTTTTGCGTCTGCTCCCATTCTGCTGCAGCCCGATGTGTCTCAGCCATTCATGGTGGAGGTTGATGCATCAGAAGTGGGGGTTGGAGCGATGCGGTCGCAGGGTTCATCTCCTGGCAAATGGGTCCAGTGTGCTTTTTTCTCCAAGAAGCTCTCGGTCGCCGAGAAGAATTATGATGTAGGAGATAGAGAGTTGCTGGCCATCAAGTTGGCCTTTGAGGAATGGCGTCACTATTTGGAGGGGGCGTCTCACCCCGTTACAGTATATACAGATCATAAGAATTTGGCTTATCTGCAATCTGCCAAGCGTCTGAACCCTAGACAGGCCAGATGGTCACTGAAAGAATATATCCCGTCTCAATGCACCGTGATTTCATCCTTTGTCCCCGAAGACAGACGTCTGGAGAACATGTCAGTGACACAAGCAGTATGATGTCAGTAACAGTTCTATTTATTGTTTTGTCATACAGGCCTTATATACAATCCATGCATACATACGAGAATAGCTGCAGCTCTGATTACAATAATAGCAGTTCCTTCTACAGACAGGCAGCTCTTGTTATAATAATGCTGACTAGAAACTTTTTCTTATACAGAGAGGAGGTAAATGTACAGTACATACCTAAAGTTTGGACACACCTTCTCATTCAAAGAGTTTTCTTTATTTTCATGACTGAAGGCATCAAAACTATGAATTAACACATGTGGAATTATATACATAACAAACAAGTGTGAAACAACTGAAAATATGTCATATTCTAGGTTCTTCAAAGTAGCCACCTTTTGCTTTGATTACTGCTTTGCACACTCTTGGCATTCTCTTGATGAGCTTCAAGAGGTAGTCCCCTGAAATGGTCTTCCAACAGTCTTGAAGGAGTTCCCAGAGATGCTTAGCACTTGTTGGCCTATTTGCCTTCACTCTGCGATCCAGCTCACCCCAAACCATCTCGATTGGGTTCAGGTCCAGTGACTGTGGAGGCCAGGTCATCTGGCGCAGCACCCCATCACTCTCCTTCATGGTCAAATAGCCCTTACTTTCAAAGTTTTCCCAATTTTTCGGCTGACTGACTGACCTTCATTTCTTAAAGTAATGATGGCCACTCGTTTTTCTTTACTTAGCTGCTTTTTTCTTGCCATAATACAAATTCTAACAGTCTATTCAGTAGGACTATCAGCTGTGTATCCACCTGACTTCTTCTCAACGCAACTGATGGTCCCAACCCCATTTATAAGGCAAGAAATACCACTTATTAAACCTGACAGGGCACACCTGTGAAGTAAAAACCATTCCAGGAGACTACATCTTGAAGCTCATCAAGAGAATGCCAAGAGTGTGCAAAGCAGTAATCAAAGCAAAAGGTGGCTACTTTGAAGAACCTAGAATATGACATATGTTCAGTTGTTTCACACTTGTTTGTTATGTATATAATTCCACATGTGTTAATTCATATTTTTGATGCCTTCAGTGTGAATCTACAATTTTCATAGTCATGAAAATAAAGAAAACTGTTTGAATGAGAAGGTGTGTCCAAACTTTTGGTCTGTACTGTATATATAGTCACCCTTCAATATGATGTCACCCAACCTCCTGTCCTTCATACAGATCATACAGCTAATTCTTGTTAACCCTTCAATCCCCTCTTAAGTCATGAATATGACTTATCTTTTCTCATAGAGAGGTAAGTAGCATAGGATTGTCCAGGGTCTGTGGGTTTTGGACACATTCCACAAAACATCTGTATGAGGGAAGGAATACATTGGATGCAACAACATATGACAATCAAGGAAGCAATTATAATTATAATACTCATCGATAATGTTCTAAACCAACTCAAATCCGGCAGCCAGCTCAATAACCAGTCCCACCAGGAGGATGACTCAACATCTTTCCTAATATTATTAGCAATTTCATGTAACCCTTGAATATGGGACTGGATTGATCTGGAATGATCAGATAAATTAAAGTAACACATTCCTTTAAAATCTTGACATCCTATATTATGTTTCAGTAACAGATAATCTACAGTGAATCTAGTTTCTAGCACTGCTCCTCTTACGCCTTGTATATCTAAAAGCATGTCTGATAAGGCAATAGAGGTATGATTCACAGATTTAGCTAAGTCACATGCAATAGAATTTATAGTACGAGTATTATATAGAGCCAGTCCAGGCACTCCTAATATAGAGGCGCCCAAACTTGTATATTCTGTACGGCTGAGAAGGGGTAAAGTAGAGTCACAGTCTTCTGATAAAGTGTTGGTAACTGATCTGTAGGCTCTCCTGATAGGGGGTTGACTGGGAAGAGCCAAAGTCAGCCTGGATAACGCACAGGGACCTCCAATAACATTAGCAGGAATGTAATTGTAGGTGTTGTTACCATAAGACAAAAACCATCCCTTAGGGAGCATTATATTATAGATAAAACTGGGAGTCACAATGGTCTTTTTGCAACTCATGGAATTATCCAGAGAGCTAGCAAGTCTACTATACTTTTTACAGGTGTTGTCAATATACTCATATACACTATTCTTAGGTAATCCATTTTTTATGTCTCTCTTATCACAATATAAAGTCATATCCTGCAAAAAGGTAAAACAAGTTTCTGCTGCAGTCCTGTTAATAGTAGTTATTCTAATATTATCCCTGCTATTTCCTAATTTCTTACACTCCCCACAGAAGTCATACAAGGGAATAAAAGATTGTGTATTGTTAGCCTTCGACCAGACTTCAAGGAGGGATTCATCGGGTGTAGGCACAGCAATAACACATGTTTGTATAAGATCCCGTGGGCTCTGTACGTCTTTAAGGCACAATGAACTAACATTTGCCATCCTGACTATACTATTTTGTTCAGAATAAAAGGGGACGGGAGCAAAGGGATCTTGCTCCTGAGCTCTTTTATATACTGGCTGATTATTTGGTGCACCGCAGAAGAAACTCATCTCCTCTAGGTGATAAATACATGTAGTATGCCAGACTGGCAAGAAAACACAAAGATTAATAATTATCAGAAGACAAACAAATCTCCCAGAATATTGTGGGGTCATCATCTTCAGCCTGTGGCAAGGCACTTTTCAGGGAAACTTCTTCTGAGTTCCCCTCTTTGTTCAGGGAATTGACACCTGCTTCACCCTCTTTGTCACCGGAGAAGAAGCCTAAGGGACCCTTTTCACTCTGCTAGCGTGAATCCAGATTGGAGCCTCTTCTGTCAGAATCGCTGTTCTGGTGACTGCTACCACTCGGGTGGGTGGTCCAAACGGGAACTCAGTCTGTTTTCGTCCTTTTGCCAGGCGCTGGACTATCACCACGTCTCCTGGTTGGAAGGATGTGTAGGTTCCTGTGGAGAGAAAGGAGATGCACGAGCAATATCTTGTTCAATTTGATCTAAGATTTATACAAGTTTCCTCACATATTCTGCCTATACTACTTCTAGATCCCCTTTTTCTATCACAGGGGCCTTTGGACCCCAAGGGTTGGGGAAGGTCTTTTCATTAGGACCTCAAATGGTGAGTAACCAGTATTCTTATTAGGCTGAATCCTAATTTCTGCTACGTATAATACACCGTAAAACATAAGATTGTACCTTTGATCTAAGACCTAGTATAAAAAAATCTCTCTGAATGAGGTCAGTGGTTGCCTGTGCTCCCCTATGGCCAAGACCATGATACTGTGCAATTAAAATTGGGGCGCTTGCAACTGGGATACATGGCTTCCCCTCTTTGCAGATAAGACCCGTATTAGGGTCTTGTACTGCACCTACCGACTGCCATTCTATTTTGTCACTACTGGTAGCCAAATCCTGGAGGCTGAGCAATAGATTGTCAGTAAGGGTAATGTCTGGAACTACTGAGGGCATTTGAACTGTTGCTGCCGTTCTAATAGCAGCCTCTTTTGCTGCCTGATCAGCTAGGGCATTCCCTTTAGCTATGTGTGTTTGGAGTCCAGTATGTGCCTTACAATGGATAATAGCAAGTTTGCTCGGTAATTGGATGGCGGCCAGGAGATCATGTACTAGGGTGGAATGTGAGATTTGTCTCCCATCTGCAGCTATGAAGCCTCTTCTCTGCCAGATTACCCCATGATTGTGTACAACCCCAAAGGCATACTGGGAATCGGTGTATACATTTACATTATTCGCCCTCAAAAAGACAACAAGCTCTAGTGAGGGCAATCAGTTCAGCAGCTTGGGCCGAACGTGGCTGCTGAGTATTTGATATGAAGTTGAGGATTTAGATAGCAACAAAACTTTATATCCACTCAGTCTTTGTGCTGACCTATGTTGCGTATGTATGTTCCTCAATAGGGCCTGAACATTGTGTGAGGTATGCAGAGTGGTGGGATGACCTAGGGTGATAGACGTGGCCATCTCAGCGACCATAGCACAGGCTGCCAAACTCCTGAGACACGCAGGCATGCCCTGAACCTGTACGGGAACCACTTTTGAGAAAAAAGCAACAGGGCGGAATTTACCTCCATGATCCTGCGCCAGGACTCCCGCCATGGTTTTACAATTGTCCCTGGCAAATAAGTGAAACATCACACCATAGTCGGGTAGGCCCAAACCAGGACTTGAAACCATTGCACATTTCAAATGACTAAAAGCTTGTAACATGTCATCAGACCATTAAATGGAGTCAGGCATCAGTATTAGTGGCTTGTCTCAAATATTATCATAGTAGGAACAATCAGCAATCCATTGGCGGCAGTAACCAATCATGCCAAGAAAGGACAACATGTCTTTCTTGGTTTGTGGGCAGGGCAGACCCAGTACGGAGGTAATTCTGGCATGGCTGATTCTCCTCTCACCTTTACTGAGAACAAAGCCCAAATACTCAACACTTTCGATACACCATTGTAATTTCTTCCTAGAAACTTTGTGACCATTTTCACATAACCACAGTAATAAACTAACACAGTCTGCCTGGCAGGCCTCCCGAGTAGAACTACATATGAGGAGATCATCCACATATTGTAGAAGGACAGAACCATGAGGGGCAGTCCAAGGGCGCAGTGTATTTTGGAGGACAATGGAGTAGACTACTGGGGAGTCTACATAACCCTGAGGCATTCTACACCATGTAATGTAAAAGCAAAAAGTGGCCGTGTCTCCTTGTCAACTAGGACAGAAAAAAATGCATTCATCAAATCAATAACAGAGAAAAACTCTGCATGGGCAGAAATAGCTGATAGCAGAGATGGTACGACTGGAACCACAGGGGCTATAGGTATAATAACAATCTTATTAATATCAACTACTTCAATAGGTTCCTTTAACAAGGTGACCCCTACAGTCATAAAAGTGAACTGTTTCTCAAGGTCACTGTCCTCATCATGATGAGGTATATGTTCAGGTTTGGGAAAACATTTTTTTGTGATCTAAGGCGCATGGGAGATATGACATCTCTAGTGTTAGAAATGTGTGAATTGCATTCTACATGTTCTCGTATCTCCAGGACAACAACTGGTCAATCCCAAACTGTCAGAAACTGCATTTTTAGCTGAGGAGCCATCAGCCCCTCCCTTTACTGCTGTCACTCGAAGCCTTGTGTATGTAATGGACATGAGGAGAAGAAGGGGGGCAGGGAGCTGTGCTGTGGGCAGCGTCTGAACTATCACCCAACAGATGCTTTGAAGAAGAAGTGTGTACTGTAAAAAGGGACTCTAGAGCATGGGTGTCAAACATGCGGCCCGCAATGAATATCTTTGCGGCCCGGCAAAGATGCAGCATCGCAGACTGCTATGTATGAGCCGGGAGAGAGGAGGGGCTGGAGTCCGTAACTAGGGGCGGGGCCCGGTGCAGTCACTGTACTCTTACACCGGGCCCCGCCGCTCACCAAAGTATTTATAAACGTGAATCCTTATACTGTTATTAAGTTGAACTAACGCTGCCCTCTCCCATGTTCCCATGTTCCCCTGTATCCCCATAGCACTTACTTAAGCTTCAATAGCAGGCAGAGCGGACGGCAGCAGTAACGTCACTCACTGACGTCGAGCGCCTGCTCCGCACACTTTATGAATGAAGCAGGCGGAGCAGATGCGCGACGTCAGTGAGTGACGTTACTGGTGCCGTCCGCTCTGCCTGCTATGGAAGCATGTTCGTAAGTGCTGTGGGGATACAGGGGAACAGGGGAACATGGGAACATGGGAGAGCGCAGCGTTAGTTCAACTTAATAACAGGATAAGGATTCAAGTTTATAAATACTTCGGTGAGCAGAGGGCCGGTGTATTGGGGGACACTGTTATGAGGGGGATCTGTGGATGACATATAGCAGTGTCATCCACAGATCCCCCCCATAACAGTTCCATCCACAGATCCCCCCACCTCATAACAATGCCATCCACAGATATCCCACCCCATAGCAGTACCATCCACAGATATCCCACCCCATAACAGTTCCATCCACAGATCCCCCACCTCATAACAATGCCATCCACAGATCCCCCATAACAGCACCATCCACAGATCCCCCACCCCATAACAATGCCATCCACAGATCCCCCCACCCCATAACAATGCCATCCACAGATATCCCACCCCATAGCAGTACCATCCACAGATCCCCATAACAGTGCCATCCACAGATCCCCCATAACAGCGCCATCCACAGATCCCCCATAACAGCGCCATCCACAGATCCCCCATAACAGTGCCATCCACAGATCCCCCATAACAGTGCCATCCACAGATCCCCCATAACAGTGCCATCCACAGGTCCCCCATAACAGTGCCATCCACAGATCCCCCACATGACAGTGCGTCATCCACAGATCCCCCATAATAGTGTCATGCACAGACCACCATTAATTCAAAGCCCACCAAAAGCACAACTTTTGGTTAAAAATATTTTTTTCTTATTTTCCTCCTCAAAAACCTAGGTGCGTCTTATAGTGAAGTTTAATATTTGTATATATATATAGGTCTCACTTGTGTTATTGGGCAACGGGATGTTGGGGGTCAGCAGTCGTGAAACAACAATGTTGTTCTATGAAAATGTAAGTTTTTTTTTTTTTTTTTTGATGCGGCCTACATAAACTTAAATTTTGTTTTTTTGGCCCATGTTAGCCTTTGAGTTTGACATGCTTGCTCTAGAGTGTCAGCTCTTCTCCTCCTATCTTCTTCCCTTTTGAGCCAATTTAATAATGCCTGGGCCTCAAAGTACTTTTTTAATCTAAGTCATCTTTTAGAAGGGACGGATATATCTGTGGGATATTTCCTAGATAGGGAGGAGGGGGCTTCTGGAGTGAACTCCTTGTCAATTATTTTTCTAACTCATGTTTCTTTATATATATATATTTGTGGTCAAGGCTCCGGGGGAAGTGTTGGGAAGAGGGTGTGCACTGGACACGGTAGAACCTAACCTTGGCTAGTGGTGTGCCTTTAGCCACGTGACGCGGGTAGCCAAAAAAGGGGGCTAACCCAGGGAGTCTGAGCTGAGTGAAGCTGGAAAAGAGGGAGGGTCGGGTGGGGCACTGGCGATGCCGACACCAGAGGGAGGGCGTGAGCCGGCTAAATACCCTATGCCCCTCCCACAAATGCAGGCTGGGAATCCAGCCTGCTATACTTGTGGTCAAGGCTCCGGGGGAAGTGTTGGGAAGAGGGTGTGCACTGGACACGGTAGAACCTAACCTTGGCTAGTGGTGTGCCTTTAGCCACGTGACGCGGGTAGCCAAAAAAGGGGGCAAAACATGCATTTTAGGCAGTTTATTATTTGTAGCTTACAAAACCAGACTGGAAAAGGCTTTGGCAATCTCGACCCGTGGATGAGGGATGTAACGGGAAAAACAGGAAGATTGCCACCGTCCCCATCTTCCGTATGACGTGAGCGGGGACGCCATGTTTGGAGGCTGCCGATGCGGCCCCGATCCTGAAGGAGTGTCTGGAAATGGAAGCAGCGTGGAACCCCAGACCTGAAGCTATGGAACAAATGTGCCTGATGAACTGCGCGGACCTCAATGACCGCACGGGAAAAGGCAGTAGGGGGCTATCGGGAGTTCTGTCATGGAGAGTGGAGAGCAGCTGATTGAACACGGACACTGGGCACCAAGGATTGAATGACTTAAAGTATTCGATCTGTACCGGTGGACCGACTTGGGAGGTTTTGGAGGAAGGAAGAGAGAAGGTGAAGTGGTCTAAACTATGGAGGAGCTGGCTGATAACCGGCCCTGGATTCCGGGCTGACTTGCAGCAGAATTCCCCCGGCCTGAGAAACCCATAGAAGCTGAGGTAGAGAGCGGCTTTGAGGATCGAACTTCTGAAAGGGCCAAAGGGATTACCATCTAGGGCGGCAGAAATTTTTTGCAATAATTCCCCTGTGACTGGTTGTCTGGAGGGAAGGGCAGGGGAAGAGAGCTTCTGAATGCCTCTCAAAACTGCTTTGACCGCCTGGGAGGAAAAGAAGGAGGAATGACTAGGGTGACTGATCATGTGGTGGTGCTGGATGCCCGCTAAATAAAGTCTGATGGTATTGTGGGACAGATGGAGCTCCTTGTGGCAGTATGCCAGGAAAGCCAGGATGAAGGAGACTCTATCCCTGTCCCCCCTGGGGTGAAGGTGGGCAAACCGCCTGAAGGTGTTCCACCCTGTTAAATAGTTCCGGGCAGAATTAGCCGAGAGAGACTCGCGGATGAGACCGTGGGCTGCGGAAACGTACTCCTCTAGTCCATGATCAGGGCTTCGAACCCCGGAGGGTTGATCCCGACTCTCCGAGCTCCTGGCATGACCTGGAAAAACAAATTAAAGTTGAAACGGGACAGAGCATCAGCTGCGGTATTTTTCCTGCCCTCTATGTGCCTGCAAATGATGCGGAAGTTGTTTTGCAGGGACAACCAGGTGAGCCTGCGAACCAGACGCATGACCTTGGGGGAGCTGGACCTACCCCTGGCGAGGATGTCAACAACCGCCTGGTTGTCAGTCATGAAGCACACCGGCTTGTTACTCCATGACTGACCCCAGACGAGAGCGGCTGCGACGATGGGGTAGACCTCGAGCAGGGGGGAAGACCTGGCGGCCTCCTGGTCTGAGGAGACCTGCGTGGGCCAAGGACCTGCAAACCATTGATCCCCGCAGATGGCCCCGAAACCGAGGGAAGCAGCAGCATCGGAAAATACCAAGGGAGAGGCCTCATTCCACTGAGGAACGAAGAGGGAGATGCCATTCCAGCTGGACAAAAACAAGGACCACATGGCCAGGTCCGCCAGCGCGTCACGCCCGAGGTGGATGAGCGCATGCTGATCTGAGGCTGCCGGGAGGAGTCTGAGTAGGCCGGCGGTGAAAGACCTGCCCTGGGGCATGATCCTGGCGGCAAAGTTGAAAGACCCCAATAAAGACTGGAGTTCCAACTTTGACACCGTGCGGGTGCCCACGAGCCTGGCCACGGAGTCCTTTAACCTGTTTAATTTGTCCAGGGGGAGGCTGGCCTCCATTCTGATGGTGTCCAGGGTGATGCCCAGAAAGGTGATTACCCTGGAGGGGCCCTCGACCTTAGCTGAAGCCACCGGAACATTGAGGCGGCTGAACAGGCTGAGGAGGCTGTCCAACCTGTCCGGGGCATGTTCGGCCTGCTCGATGAGCAAGAAGTCATCCAGATAATGGATGACCCTCGGACAGTGGGCATGATTGACCAAGTGCCAATGCAGTGCTTGGGCGAACTGGTCAAAGAGCCAGGGACTGCTCTTTGACCCGAACGTCAAGCGGGTGGCAAAGTAATATTTTGCCCTCCATTTGAGGCCGTAGAACTTCCACAGATGAGGCAGGATGGGCAGCAACTTGAAGGCATCAGCAATGTCCGCTTTTGACAACCAAGCTCCTGCCCCGACCTGTAAAATGAGCTCCACGGCCTCGTCCAGGGACGAGTACTGCATAGAGAACTCGTCCGACGGGACCAGGGAATTCAGGCTGGGGGTGCTGGATGCATGAGGAGCAGACAAGTCATAAATTAATCTTTTTTTATTGGACGATTTTTTGGACACCAGACCTATGGGGCTGACCCGGTACAGAGGGAAAGGGGATTCTGCAAAAGGACCGATCATAAAGCCCTTCTGTAACTCCGCCTCCAGCAGAGCGTCCACCGCCCCGGGATCCGCCAGAGAGGAGAGGAGGTTGGGGCACTCATGAGTGACCTGCGGAAGGGTGACTAGCCCGGTATGGAAACCCTCCGAGAACCCCTGTGAGAGAAACTGGACAAAACTGGAGTCATGATGTAGTTGGAGAAGGGAGAGTAGCAGGTGAACGTTGACCCCGCCTAGTCATGAGCGTTTAGCCGTGCGTTGGGAACAGGAGGACTGAGGATGGGTCCTGAAACAGATGGTGCAGATGTGCAAAGCCTTGCATTTATCATAAATGCAAGAACCCAAGTTGAAGTTATTGCATAGCTGATTCTTCCCTAAGAAGGTGATGGGACGGCCGAGTTTGTCCGTGGTGGGGTTGGGTTTCTGCGCCCCTGAGCTGGACGTTGGCCTGGCAGGAGATGGGTTGGCGACATGGGGGCACCAATCAGAAGCATGGAGGACTGATTGGCAACCGGCACAGGCTGGGGATTTTTGCCCGGCGAAGTGCCTGCAAAAAATCTCCATGTCCAACACTGCCCAGTTGGTGACATGCTGGTGCTGGAGGAAAGCCGCTGCCGCTTTGGCAGAGAAAGACCGGTGGTACTCGTAGAAGGCGGTACCGCCATATCTGTACCCCAGCTCGGTGACCTTGTACATGTATGTGTCCAATTCTACCCTGCGGTGGGGATGAATGGAGCACACTATGTCCCGGTACAGGCTGAAGGTCAGCATGAACTCGGGGATGGACAGCTTCTTGTTGAGGCGGACGTCTCTAGACCTTAGCACCACCGACACATCACCGCAGGCGATTGTCCGGTTTTCGACCGTATCATGGGTGGAGATTAGAATGGCGGCCAAATTGATATCCTTCCCTGCCAGGATATCCCGCCTGATGTTTTCTGGAACGAAGAACGCTGGGGCGATGTCGGGAGAGGCCAGACCTGTACCTGGGACGTTGGCCTGGGAAGTAGAAGGCACGGCTTCGGCCTCTGGCGGAGGAGGAGGCGTAGCCATCTTGCTCTCGACGGCCTGGAGCCTGGAGTCGATGTGTGACATTGACGATGCCACGTTATTGATGGTCGCATGGAGTTGGGTCAGGGAGAGCTGGATGGTCGACATGGAGACCAGATCTTCGGAGGCTCCGGGTGGTTCAGAAGTCCTGGGAGATTCAGGGAAGAGCAGATGATACAGTTCTGCCTTCCGTGCCGATGCCGAATGGTGGATCCCTTTTTTTTTCAGTTCCGCGAGCATCCTGGGGATGGTCCAATGCCTGTAAGATGCGCGGCTGGCTGCTTCCGAGACCGCTGACTCAGGGATGGACAGTGAGTCCTCAATATCCGAGACATGCGACATGTTGCCCGAAGAAGACTGGACCCTGTGGGAGGATCTGACGTGAATTGACAACCCCTCGTGCAACCCCAAAACTAATTTATTTTTTTTTATTTTTTTTTCTTACCTGGAGCCTTAGAAAGTTAGGATGGAAAAAGTTAGGAAACCTGGGATCGAACAAAAACTCGGGAGCCCGCGGAGAGAGTGAACTTCCCACCCTGCGAATCTGGGATTGGTAAGTGAGGAAAAAATAAAATTTTTTTTACTAGAACCTGCGGGGAGATGTACCCCGACATCTGCTGACAAGACGAAACTTACGTGATGATGAAACAGGAAAAACGAACCCTGGAGGTGGCAGGCCGAAAACGCAAGAATATCCTGAACGAAATCAGGCGATGGGAGGACAACCTGAAAGAAAACACGAAAAACCGAGCGGCCCGAGCGTGTCAGGTGGTGAGGAAAAGGACCTGACGTGAACAAGTGAATGAATATGCCGGGCCCTGAACAAACCGAGAGCCGAGACGCGACTGGAAACGAGGCCTAACTGGCTGCCAGCATGGAGTTGACCAGTGTGGCAAGCAGTGAGGAGACATGACCCGTGCGCTCTGGCAAATGGCGAGCAACGGGCCCCAAGCGTGACAGATAAAGAAACCTGAACTGACCGTGATAGGTACACCTGGGGAAGAAGAAGGATGCGACAGGACAGTAAAGGGGAAAGAAAGACGTGGAGTGAGAAGGCGAGCCCAAGAAACGACCCTGAAAAAGATAAAAAGACACCAACAGGACCGACCGGACGGGACATGAACCAAACGTAACAGGAGGGAGGACATGATGAAGGTTTGACCAGCAAGAGGACATGACGAGGGCCTGAACGTAACAGGCAGAAACCAGAAGCAGAAAACCCGAACGTATCAGGAAGACAGACATGAAAAAAATGGAAAAACCTGAACGTATCAGGCAGACAGTGACGAAGATGGAAACCTGAACGTATCAGGTAGATGGACATGAAACGGAAACCTGGACGTACCAGGCAAACAGACACAACAAAAGAGACCTGAACGTATCAGGAAGACGGACATGAAAACGGAAACCTGGACGTACCAGGCAAACAGACACGAAAAAAGAAGCTTGAACGTATCAGGCAGACAGTGCCGAAGATGGAAACCTGAACGTATCAGGTAGACGGACATGAAAACGGAACCTGGACGTATCAGGCAAATAGACACGCAAAAACGAAACCTGAACGTATCAGGCCGAAAACACAGAGAACCTCCAGAACGTATCAGGCAGGAAGACGTGGAGCCAATCCTGGACATATCAGAAAAACACTAGAACGGATCAAGGAGGGAGTACATGATGAAAGAAAACCCCGGACGTATGAGGCAACCGGACCTGAAAGTATCAATTGATTGGACAGGCAGTGAGCCTGGACGTGTCGGGCGAGACCCATATTAGAACAAGACAGGAAGAGAAGACCACCTGGACATCCTTGGAGGAAAGCAGGTACAATAGAAACAGGTGAGAGAAAACGGAACATATCAGCACAACTCTTTTTTTTTTTTTTTTTTTCCAGGGGCGAAACCGCTGCGTGCCTAGCAACCGGCCCACGCGGCTGCTCCCGGAACGCCCGGCCGCACCGCAAGACCGAGCCGCCCGGCCATGGCATCCCCGCAACATGTCCGCCCAGCGTATTCTGGGCTTTTCATGCAACACTTTATTGAAAAAACACATGTGGGGAAACAAGTGGTCCGGGCACCAGGAGTGGGCGTGGTATGCCTTCCATATTGGAGCCCAGGATTAGGGGTTCCCCCTGGGTGCCCCACGGTGGAGCGCAGGGAGGTTGGGAATATGGGGGCCTTCCTGATGACTGAAGCGACGTGCGGAATGCCGATGCGTTCCACCGTGGAACGCACCGGGGAAGTGATGGAGCTCCGGGAGATGGGCGGGATGCCGATGCGTTCCACCGTGGAACGCACCGGGGAAGTGATGGAGCTCCGGGAGATGGGCGGGATGCCGACGCGTTCCACCGTGGAACGCATCGGGGAAGTCGTGGAGTGGTGTCCCCGTCTGCCGCCCCCCCAAGGCCTGGACAAGGAGGAGGAATCAGCCCGGGGGGAAGGGGAGACGCGCGGGACCCCCCGCGGTGCGACGGTTGGAGCCATGGCTTGTTGTGGAGGAGACTGGAAGCGGGGAACCTGAAGCAGCCAGCTCCGGAGCGCCCCAGCTGAATCTTGCCCCAGCGCTGCCTGAGCGGACCGCACCAAGTGTCCCGTCTCCTGCTGCACCGCTCCCCCGCCGGCCACGCCAGGGATGCGCGCTCCCACCAGACCGGGCGCGACGGCCGCGGCCGCACGGAGTTTAGATGGCGCAGTCAGAGGAGCGCAGCAGAGGAGACGCGTCGGTGGGGGAAGCGGAGGTGGGCGGCCGGAGATGGAGTGCAGCGGCGAGGCCCGGAGTAACTTACCCAGAAGGAGCACCGGCCGGGAGGAACGTACCGCCGCAGCGTCTGCCTCGTCAGTCTAGCCGGAACCGGAAGTCGCACTCGTATGACGTCGCCGTAACACGAGATGCACTGGCGATGCCGACACCAGAGGGAGGGCGTGAGCCGGCTAAATACCCTATGCCCCTCCCACAAATGCAGGCTGGGAATCCAGCCTGCTATACATATATATATATATATATATACAGGGGCGTAACGATCGCGGTCGCAGAGAGTGCGACTGCGACCGGGCCCGGCGGGAGGGGGGGCCCGCCGCCCGCTGCAGAGTGCTTGCGGCGGCAGGCGGGCCCTGCGAAACTGATCTGTGCGACTGTGCTTGATTCACCTGCGCTGCCTGTGTGCACCGTTCTCCCTCACTCAGCTGCTGCCGCTCCTCTGCCGGGCCCTCCCTCAAGCTACACACGCCCACAATACGCCCACAATACACCCACATGACCACGGCCGCGTGACCCGTCCCTCCGCTCACGCGAGATGAGAGTCTCTGACCGTCTGACGTCAGGAGGACTCAGGAGAGTAGACTCTAGGCGCACAGGCGCCGCAAAAGCCCGCCAGAACAGATTTAAAAGAGGCAGAGCCCCGCCCCCCAGCAGTGTGTGCCTGTGCCAGCACAGATTAGAGGGCTCAGGGCGCGATTCTCCGAGGAAGAAAGAAGAGGACCGACCGACCAACCGACCGACAGACAGACACCAAGGGCGAGCGCTGGGCATTGCAGCAGAAGTACTGCACTCCAGGACCATCTTCTCCTGCCTCACTGCCTGCTGGACTGGTCTATAGACTGGTAGGTAGTATTAGTAATGCAATGATTCATCCATGTTGTCCCCTGATCATCCATCCATCCGCCACACACCCCCTGAATTCAGACATTATTATCGTCTGAAATCAGGGCTGGAGTGGGGCCGATGGATGGATCATCAGTGGACGGTAATAATTATCCGTACCGTACCCACTGTATATCATGAAAAATACCCATTTAACCACCTCCGGACCGCTGTACGCACAGACGCGTCCTGGAGGTGGTTGATTCATTCCGAGTGGACGCATATACGCGTCATCTCGCGAGACGCGAGATTTCCTGTGAACGCGCGCACACAGGCGCGCGCGCTCACAGGAACGGAAGGTAAGAGAGTTGATCTCCAGCCTGCCAGCGGCGATCGTTCGCTGGCAGGCTGGAGATGTGTTTTTTTTAACCCCTAACAGGTATATTAGACGCTGTTTTGATAACAGCGTCTAATATACCTGCTACCTGGTCCTCTGGTGGTCCCCTTTGTTTGGATCGACCACCAGAGGACACAGGTAGCTCAGTAATAAGTAGCACCAAGCACCACTACACTACACTACACCCCCCCCGTCACTTATTAACCCCTTATTAGCCCCTGATCACCCCTGATCACCCCATATAGACTCCCTGATCACCCCCCCTTGTCATTGATCACCCCCCTGTAAAGCTCCATTCAGATGTCCGCATGATTTTTACGGATCCACTGATAGATGGATCGGATCCGCAAAACGCATCCGGACGTCTGAATGAAGCCTTACAGGGGCATGATCAATGACTGTGGTGATCACCCCATATAGACTCCCTGATCACCCCCCTGTCATTGATTACCCCCCTGTCATTGATTACCCCCCTGTAAAGCTCCATTCAGATGTCCGCATGATTTTTACGGATGCACTGATAGATGGATCGGATCCGCAAAACGCATCCGGACGTCTGAATGAAGCCTTACAGGGGCATGATCAATGACTGTGGTTATCACCCCATATAGACTCCCTGATCACCCCCCTGTCATTGATTACCCCCCTGTAAAGCTCCATTCAGACGTCCGCATGATTTTTACGGATCCACTGATAGATGGATCGGATCCGCAAAACGCATCCGGACGTCTGAATGAAGCCTTACAGGGGCATGATCAATGACTGTGGTGATCACCCCATAAAGACTCCCTGATCACCCCCCTGTCATTGATTACCCCCCTGTCATTGATCACCCCCCTGTAAAGCTCCATTCAGATGTCCGCATGATTTTTACGGATGCACTGATAGATGGATCGGATCCGCAAAACGCATCCGGACGTCTGAATGAAGCCTTACAGGGGCATGATCAATGACTGTGGTGATCACCCCATATAGACTCCCTGATCACCCCCCTGTCATTGATTACCCCCCTGTCATTGATTACCCCCCTGTAAAGCTCCATTCAGATGTCCGCATGATTTTTACGGATCCACTGATAGATGGATCGGATCCGCAAAACGCATCCGGACGTCTGAATGAAGCCTTACAGGGGCATGATCAATGACTGTGGTGATCACCCCATATAGACTCCCTGATCACCCCCCTGTCATTGATTACCCCCCTGTCATTGATTACCCCCCTGTAAAGCTCCATTCAGATGTCCGCATGATTTTTACGGATGCACTGATAGATGGATCGGATCCGCAAAACGCATCCGGACGTCTGAATGAAGCCTTACAGGGGCATGATCAATGACTGTGGTGATCACCCCATATAGACTCCCTGATCACCCCCCTGTCATTGATTACCCCCCTGTCATTGATTACCCCCCTGTAAAGCTCCATTCAGATGTCCGCATGATTTTTACGGATCCACTGATAGATGGATCGGATCCGCAAAACGCATCCGGACGTCTGAATGAAGCCTTACAGGGGCATGATCAATGACTGTGGTGATCACCCCATATAGACTCCCTGATCACCCCCCTGTCATTGATTACCCCCCTGTAAAGCTCCATTCAGACGTCCGCATGATTTTTACGGATCCACTGATAGATGGATCGGATCCGCAAAACGCATCCGGACGTCTGAATGAAGCCTTACAGGGGCATGATCAATGACTGTGGTGATCACCCCATATAGACTCCCTGATCACCCCCCTGTCATTGATTACCCCCCTGTCATTGATTACCCCCCTGTAAAGCTCCATTCAGATGTCCGCATGATTTTTACGGATGCACTGATAGATGGATCGGATCCGCAAAACGCATCCGGACGTCTGAATGAAGCCTTACAGGGGCATGATCAATGACTGTGGTTATCACCCCATATAGACTCCCTGATCACCCCCCTGTCATTGATTACCCCCCTGTAAAGCTCCATTCAGACGTCCGCATGATTTTTACGGATCCACTGATAGATGGATCGGATCCGCAAAACGCATCCGGACGTCTGAATGAAGCCTTACAGGGGCATGATCAATGACTGTGGTGATCACCCCATATAGACTCCCTGATCACCCCCCTGTCATTGATTACCCCCCTGTCATTGATCACCCCCCTGTAAAGCTCCATTCAGATGTCCGCATGATTTTTACGGATGCACTGATAGATGGATCGGATCCGCAAAACGCATCCGGACGTCTGAATGAAGCCTTACAGGGGCATGATCAATGACTGTGGTGATCACCCCATATAGACTCCCTGATCACCCCCCTGTCATTGATTACCCCCCTGTCATTGATTACCCCCCTGTAAAGCTCCATTCAGATGTCCGCATGATTTTTACGGATCCACTGATAGATGGATCGGATCCGCAAAACGCATCCGGACGTCTGAATGAAGCCTTACAGGGGCATGATCAATGACTGTGGTGATCACCCCATATAGACTCCCTGATCACCCCCCTGTCATTGATTACCCCCCTGTCATTGATTACCCCCCTGTAAAGCTCCATTCAGATGTCCGCATGATTTTTACGGATGCACTGATAGATGGATCGGATCCGCAAAACGCATCCGGACGTCTGAATGAAGCCTTACAGGGGCATGATCAATGACTGTGGTGATCACCCCATATAGACTCCCTGATCACCCCCCTGTCATTGATTACCCCCCTGTCATTGATTACCCCCCTGTAAAGCTCCATTCAGATGTCCGCATGATTTTTACGGATCCACTGATAGATGGATCGGATCCGCAAAACGCATCCGGACGTCTGAATGAAGCCTTACAGGGGCATGATCAATGACTGTGGTGATCACCCCATATAGACTCCCTGATCACCCCCCTGTCATTGATTACCCCCCTGTCATTGATTACCCCCCTGTAAAGCTCCATTCAGATGTCCGCATGATTTTTACGGATGCACTGATAGATGGATCGGATCCGCAAAACGCATCCGGACGTCTGAATGAAGCCTTACAGGGGCATGATCAATGACTGTGGTTATCACCCCATATAGACTCCCTGATCACCCCCCTGTCATTGATTACCCCCCTGTAAAGCTCCATTCAGACGTCCGCATGATTTTTACGGATCCACTGATAGATGGATCGGATCCGCAAAACGCATCCGGACGTCTGAATGAAGCCTTACAGGGGCATGATCAATGACTGTGGTGATCACCCCATATAGACTCCCTGATCACCCCCCTGTCATTGATTACCCCCCTGTCATTGATTACCCCCCTGTAAAGCTCCATTCAGATGTCCACATGATTTTTACGGATGCACTGATAGATGGATCCGATCCGCAAAACGCATCCGGACGTCTGAATGAAGCCTTACAGGGGCGTGATCAATGACTGTGGTTATCACCCCATATAGACTCCCTGATCACCCCCCTGTAAAGCTCCATTCAGATGTCCGCATGATTTTTACGGATGCACTGATAGATGGATCGGATCCGCAAAACGCATCCGGACGTCTGAATGAAGCCTTACAGGGGCGTGATCAATGACTGTGGTTATCACCCCATATAGACTCCCTGATCACCCCCCTGTAAAGCTCCATTCAGATGTCCGCATGATTTTTACGGATGCACTGATAGATGGATCGGATCCGCAAAACGCATCCGGACGTCTGAATGAAGCCTTACAGGGGCGTGATCAATGACTGTGGTTATCACCCCATATAGACTCCCTGATCACCCCCCTGTAAAGCTCCATTCAGATGTCCGCATGATTTTTACGGATGCACTGATAGATGGATCGGATCCGCAAAACGCATCCGGACGTCTGAATGAAGCCTTACAGGGGCATGATCAATGACTGTGGTGATCACCCCATATAGACTCCCTGATCACCCCCCCTGTCATTGATCACCCCCCCTGTCATTGATCACCCCCCCCCCCTGTCATTGATCACCCCCCCACCTGTCATTGATCACCCCCCCACCTGTCATTGATCACCCCCCTGTCATTGATCACCCCCCTGTCATTGATCACCCCCCTGTCATTGATCACCCTCTGTAAGGCTCCATTCAGACATTTTTTTGGCCCAAGTTAGCGGATTTTTTTTTTTTTTTTCTTACAAAGTCTCATATTCCACTAACTTGTGACAAAAAATAAAATCTCACATGAACTCCCCATACCCCTCACGGAATCCAAATGCGTAAAATTTTTTAGACATTTATATTCCAGACTTCTTCTCACGCTTTAGGGCCCCTAGAATGCCAGGGCAGTATAAATACCCCACATGTGACCCCATTTCGGAAAGAAGACACCCCCAGGTATTCCGTGAGGGGCATATTGAGTCCATGAAAGATTGAAATTTTTGTCCCAAGTTAGCGGAACGGGAGACTTTGTGAGAAAAAAATAAAAAATATCAATTTCCGCTAACTTGTGCCAAAAAAAAAAAAATTTCTATGAACTCGCCATGCCCCTCATTGAATACCTTGGGGTGTCTTCTTTCCAAAATGGGGTCACATGTGGGGTATTTATACTGCCCTGGCATTCTAGGGGCCCCAAAGCGTGAGAAGAAGTCTGGTATCCAAATGTCTAAAAATGCCCTCCTAAAAGGAATTTGGGCCCCTTTGCGCATCTAGGCTGCAAAAAAGTGTCACACATCTGGTATCTCCGTTTTCAGGAGAAGTTGGGGAATGTGTTTTGGGGTGTCATTTTACATATACCCATGCTGGGTGAGATAAATATCTTGGTCAAATGCCAACTTTGTATAAAAAAATGGGAAAAGTTGTCTTTTGCCAAGATATTTCTCTCACCCAGCATGGGTATATGTAAAAAGACACCCCAAAACACATTCCCCAACGTCTCCTGAGTACGGAGATACCAGATGTGTGACACTTTTTTGCAGCCTAGGTGGGCAAAGGGGCCCATATTCCAAAGAGCACCTTTCGGATTTCACTGGTCATTTACCTACTCACCACACATTAGGGCCCCTGGAAAATGCCAGGGCAGTATAACTACCCCACAAGTGACCCCATTTTGGAAAGAAGAGACCCCAAGGTATTTCGTGATGGGCATAGTGAGTTCATGGAAGTTTTTATTTTTTGTCACAAGTTAGTGGAATATGAGACTTTGTAAGAAAAAAAAAACAAAAAAAAAAATCATTTTCCGCTAACTTGTGACAAAAAATAAAAAGTTCTATGAACTCACTATGCCCATCAGCGAATACCTTAGGGTGTGTACTTTCCGAAATGGGGTCATTTGTGGGGTGTTTGTACTGTCTGGGCATTGTAGGACCTCAGGAAACATGACAGGTGCTCAGAAAGTCAGAGCTGCTTCAAAAAGCGGAAATTCACATTTTTGTACCATAGTTTGTAAACGCTATAACTTTTACCCAAACCATTTTTTTTTTACCCAAACATTTTTTTTTTATCAAAGACATGTAGAACAATAAATTTAGAGCAAAATTTATATATGGATCTCGTTTTTTTTGCAAAATTTTACAACTGAAAGTGAAAAATGTCATTTTTTTGCAAAAAAAATCGTTAAATTTGGATTAATAACAAAAAAAGTAAAAATGTCAGCAGCAATGAAATACCACCAAATGAAAGCTCTATTAGTGAGAAGAAAAGGAGGTAAAATTCATTTGGGTGGTAAGTTGCATGACCGAGCAATAAATGGTGAAAGTAGTGTAGGTCAGAAGTGTAAAAAGTGGCCTGGTCTTTCAGGGTGTTTAAGCACTGGGGGCTGAGGTGGTTAAAAGAAATGGGTATTTTGACACTTGAGGCCACAAGGAGACACGTTATACTGTATGAATGCTGCCACTGACTCGGGGACTGCTCTGGAGTGGCACCTGGCAACTACCTGCAGCCAAGCCTATCCTCACCATCAGAGGCTCTAGTGAAGACCAGGTAGTTGCTTAGTCACGCCCCTCCAGAGTATAGCCAGTCAGTGGCGCAGTGGGTCCACACCCGCTGATCTGTAACAGTAACTGAGGCACTCCTGTTATTGTCTTGTACGTCTGTTACCTTGTATTAAAATTCCCTGGCCCTTGATCCATTTCGCCTGTTTTCTTTATGCCTGATGTCACAAAGGTGCGCTTAGGTCTCCGGCATGTGACGGGTCTGTAGGCTCAGTTCGGCTCAGGTTTGTAACAAATCTGTCCTTTTCGTTCTTCTGTACCAATAATGGAGTAGTGTCTCCCCAACAATTGGGGTGTGCCTCACTAGTGAGTTTTGTATTTCAGTTGGAAAAGAACTGTTTTATGCCATTGTTGCCGTTTTTTCAATCTCAAAGTCTTTAAAACTCAGGCAATTTTCATATTTAATTTGCAGATTAAATAAATTTGTGTCGCAGCAACTAACCTAATCCACCATAATGTCGTCTTACCATCATATGAGTGGCTCACAAAAACGCAAAAGAAAAAGGGAAGATGAGAAAAAAACTCAGAAACTCCCAAAAATAAGCAGCTCTTTTTCACAGGCTGCTGGTGCTTCTGGTGGTTCTGCAACTACTGAGACCATAACTGGTCAGTGTGAGGACATAAGTGAGACTGAGAGACCTTCTACTAGTACAGTTATTGAAAGCTCTCAATCGTTGATGGAGGAGGATAGTATCCACAGTGAAACATGTAGCTTCAGTCCTAGCATTGAAGAAGTGGAGCCGCATACAAGTGCCAGTATATCTGAAGTACAAGAAAGTTTAGAAAGTGAAGATGCTGGCACTGTCTGTATAGAACGTACTTTACTTGGAGAAAAGTATGTTACAGATAGGGGACATTTTCCCATTACAATAAAAGACCCCAACATAAAAAAATTTATTCTTTCTAATGGCCCCTGCAGACCTAACGGGCCATTTCCCAGAGATAACGATAACAGGTGTTTCTCTGAGAAGTACTATGACAGAATTACAAAAGCAGGCCATAAGATTCCTGTCATGTGGTTATGCTACTCTCCAAAGCTAAACGTTGCTTATTGCGAGCCATGCTGGTTATTTGGTGATCGTAAAAGATTAGGCTTTGAACCTGCATGGGCTAAAGGAATAAAAAAATGGCAAAGGCTCTCAGCAAAAATACAGATTCATGAAGCTTCCCAAGCTCACATGGACGCTTGTATTGTGTATGATCAATGGAGGAGAAAAAAAAACATAGATGCAGAGACTGAAAGACAAATTTTAAAAGAGAAAAACTTTTGGCGACAAGTCCTTCATCGAATAACCAATGTGACCTTAACCATGGCAATGTCTAATCTAGCTTTCCGTGGTCATGTCGAAAAAATAGGCGAGAGTAATAATGGCAACTTTCTCTCTATTGTAGAGCTGCTCGCAGAATATGACCATGTTTTGAAGGAGCTACTCCAGTTACCGCAGGGGACAGCTAAATACCTAAGCCCCAAAATACAAAATGAAATAATAGATATCCTTTCAAAAAAAGTAGAAGAAGGCATTGTGAGTGAAATTAAAGCCTCCAATTTTTATTCAATAATTATGGACACAACACAAGATGTTTCTAAAGTTGACCAATTAAGTCAAATATTCCGATATGTGACTGTAAGCAGAGACAAAACCCAAAGGGCAACTGCTATAGCTATACAAGAAGCATTTTTAGGTTTTCATGTCGTAGAAGACCCTAGTGCTGCAGGACTTGAAAATGACATTATAAAATGTATAGAAAGTAGAGGTTTACAGCTATCAAAATGTCGGGGGCAGGGTTATGATGGTGCTGCCACCATGAGTGGAGTATACTCGGGTGTTCAAACTCGCATTCAAAAGAAAGAAAGAAATGCCTTGTACATTCACTGTGCAGCCCACAACCTTAATTTAGTTCTACAAGATGCCGTGAGCCACGTACCTGAGGTGTCAAGATTTTTTGAGGTGATACAGAGTTTGTATGTTTTTTTTGGAGAAAGTATCACCCGATGGTCTGTTCTTCAGTCACTAACCACTGAATCCTCTGTGACCCTAAAAAGACTGTGCCCAACACGATGGTCATCCCGTTATGACTCGCTGCTTGCCCTACGCTTTCGGTTTGTTGATGTCCTTAAAGCACTGTCTAAATTAATATTGACTTCGACCAAAAGTAAAGAGAGGGAAGAGGCCAGGGTCCTTAGGAATAAAATTGAATCTTTTGAGTTTGTCTTCCTACTTGTTCTACAGAGTAAAGTTCTGGAGCATATAAATGCAATATCAAAGGTTCTGCAGTCAGAACATATGGATCTGTGCAATGCAGCCCATTTAATTCATAATGCCATTGAAGCTCTTAGCAGCTACAGGAAGCAATTTGAAGATGCTAAAACAACAGCTATCAAACTTGCTGAGAAGTGGGGAATTCCTGCAATGTTTGTAATTAAAAGAGTGCCCAAAGTAAAGCGCCATAGTGGGGAGCTATGTTTGGACGAAAGACTGCAAGACCCAGAGAAGAGATTTAAAACTACTATTTTTTATGCTACTTTAGATGTAATAACATCCCAGTTATCAAGCAGATTTGGTAGCATGAACACTGTAGTTGAAAGATTTCGGATCATTCAGCCACGTGTGCTGGCGACTGAATCAGAGGATAACTTGTTTCAAGCTGCACTGCAATTTCAGCATTATTACCAAGATGATATATCTTCCGATTTCGCAGGGCAATTGGTTAGTTTTCGGAGCGCACTGCAAAATGAGATCTCTGAGCTCCACACAGTTAAAGATTTGGCACACCTGCTTATAATTGACAATGCTGCTTTGTCATCTACCCTACCGGATGTATGTACAGCTTTAATACTTTTCCTCACATTACCAGTGACGGTGGCATCTGCAGAAAGATCATTTTCCAAATTATCTCTGATTAAAAATTACTTGAGAAACAGCATGTCACAACAACGGCTTTCTGGCCTTGCCCTTCTAAGCATTGAGAATGAAAGAGCAAGAAAACTGGACATTCCAGCTATTGTTGACAAATTTGCTGAGTCTAAAGCGAGACGGCGCAACTTCTAGTAATATGTATTTTGCGTAAGTGAGCAGTTTGTTGGGTACAGGGAGTTATATTATCAAAGTTCATACTAACCCAGTTCAATTTATTCAACTTTGGTTGTACTAAACAGTTAACTAGTTTGGTTCTATTTTAGCTGCCTTCTTTTTGGTAACAATGATGCAGATTAATAAACAATTCTGATGTTGTTAGACTCTAAAACACAACGACCGCCTTTGAACTATTTGAATACAGCACTGGTTTCTGCACAACAAAAGCTTAATATCAAAAAGAAGGCAGATGTTACCAACATCAAAAATACTTAACATAATTACTAAATGCTACCATCTCCTTTCCTACAGTGAGAACAAATTGGTTCCTTTCTACTTGATGCCTCCTCGTTGGACCTGGCTGGTTAATTTTGATGTTTCATTTGGATTTCTGTTCTGGTTGAGAAGCACAACTCGTGCTTATTCACAATCAAATTTTGGTAAGTAAAAAATTTATATAATTTTATATTTAACATATCTAATTATGCAACTTAATAAATGCTACCATCTCCTTTCCTACAGTGAGAACAAATTGGTTCCTTTCTACTTGATGCCTCCTCGTTGGACCTGGCTGGTTAATTTTGATGTTTCATTTGGATTTCTGTTCTGGTTAAGAAGCATGACTCGTTCCTTTTCACATTCAAATTTTGGTAAGTAAAAAAATGTATATAATTTTATATTTAACATATCTAATTATGTCACTTAATAAATGCTACCATCTCCTTTCTTACAGTGAGAACAAATTGGTTCCTTTCTACTTGATGCCTCCTCGTTGGACCTGGCTGGTTAATTTTGATGTTTCATTTGGATTTCTGTTCTGGTTAAGAAGCATGACTCGTTCCTTTTCACATTCAAATTTTGGTAAGTAAAAAAATGTATATAATTTTATATTTAACATATCTAATTATGTCACTTAATAAATGCTACCATCTCCTTTCTTACAGTGAGAACAAATTGGTTCCTTTCTACTTGATGCCTCCTCGTTGGACCTGGCTGGTTAATTTTGATGTTTCATTTGGATTTCTGTTCTGGTTAAGAAGCATGACTCGTTCCTTTTCACATTCAAATTTTGGTAAGTAAAAAATGTATATAATTTTATATTTAACATATCTAATTATGTCACTTAATAAATGCTACCATCTCCTTTCTTACAGTGAGAACAAATTGGTTCCTTTCTACTTGATGCCTCCTCGTTGGACCTGGCTGGTTAATTTTGATGTTTTATTTGGATTTCTGTTCTTGTTAAGAAGCACGACTCTTACTTATTCACAATCAAATTTCAGTAAGTAAAAAAATTTATTATATTTGAAATTCTTATCTAATTAGGCACCAAACTGACAGCCAATATTCTGTGATTATTATATTTTTTAATTGTAGGTGATTTACCAAGATATGGGTCAAGAAGCTTTATGCCTTATGTGGAGAATCTTTGTTCTGGAACGCTTTTAACATTTTTTTCTATATTTTATATGGTAACATTAAAAAAAAAAAATTAAAACCCCTATCTCCTTCTATTTAATATTCAACTACAACACTTTCAAACCGGGAGGGGGTGGAGTCTTGGCGGGGGTGGAGTCTTGGCGGGGGTGGAGTCTTGGTGGGGGTGGAGTCTTGGCGGGGGTGGAGTCTTGGCGGGGGTGGAGTCTTGGCGGGGGTGGAGTCTTGGCGGGGGGGCCCCAATTTAAAGTTTGCCCTGGGGCCCATAGAACTCTAGTTACGCCACTGTATATATATATATATATACCTCCTGGTTCCCTGCCTTCTGCTTGTGAACCTTTTTTATTTTTCAATCATACCAGTATGGTGCATAAGTAAGGCAATTTTCCCTTCTTGACTGCATATACTGCATGTCCCACCGGGGGTCTCGACCATAATATGGGTAAGCTTCAGTGTCACCCAAACATAACCTTTCTCACCATATCCATATGGAAGGTGTCACTAGCCCCTTCCCGAGGGAACGAATTTATACTCTTTATTGCCTCTGTCCATCCTGGCATATTATCCACCCAGGGAGTAACTAAATAATAATCAGTCCCACAGACCCAGACTACATAATCCCTACATGTTTCTCCTACATTCGGAGGGGGTGGAGAGACCTTACCTTGCTTTGCACCCATTACTTAAAACTTAATTGAGATGGAGGCAGAGCAAAATTTTCCCCAGAACTGGCTGTACAGAACCGTGAAGGACTTATGTCTATGCACAAACTCCTGCTCAACTGTCTGTTAGTATAATCCCTTAAAATAGTTACTTGCGTTCACCAGTTGCTGGGTTAGAAGGTCATCCAGGACAAAACACAATAAAGCTAGTACATTTTTCACAGTATCAATTGCTGCTTACCTTCAGCATAAAAAGTACTTAATGCTTCATAACATTAAAACATAACAGAAAGCCTAAGAAAGCGACAGAAAAGAAGCAACAGACAGGGGGTGACAAGAGAAATCAAGGTGCAGACTCTATATAAATTCTTCCCAAAAAAATTCCTCTAGTGTATCCTTCCCAAAAGATATATCTAATAAATACTTCCCCAAAGATTTTATCTGTGTGACCTGGCCAGGAGTCTATTTACAGTCTATCTTCCCTAAAGACAAACACCATTATTTTTCATTCTATCTTCCCTAAAGACAGACACCATTATGTTTCACTCTATCTTCCCTAAAGATAGCTACCATATCTTTAAGAATGTCTAAAGCGGATTCAAAATAGAAGCAACAGAAAATTTTACGGAAAGTATCAGAATGTCCCAAGTCGTTAGACAGGAATGTTCCGTTACTTACCGAATTCCTGTATTTCCTATTCCACGGACGATCCCCCAACTGAAAGAATATATCCCGTCTCAATGCACCGTGATTTCATCCTTTGTCCCCGAAGACAGACGTCTGGAGAACATGTCAGTGACACAAGCAGTATGATGTCAGTAACAGTTCTATTTATTGTTTTGTCATACAAGGCCTTATATACAATCCATGCATACATACGAGAATAGCTGCAGCTCTGATTACAATAATAGCAGTTCCTTCTACAGACAGGCAGCTCTTGTTATAATACTGCTGACTAGAAACTTTTCCTTATACAGAGAGGAGGTAAATGTATATAAAGTCACCCTTCAATATGATGTCACCCAACCTCCTGTCCTTCATACAGATCATACAGCTAATTCTTGTTAACCCTTCAGTCACTATTTTTTACCAGGCTCAATTTTGTGGTTACCTTTCGCCCGGGGGTTAAGAACTTCAAGGCAGATGCCTTGTCTCGCAGCTTTCCTGGGGGAGGTGATTCAGAGGATCCTGCTCCGATTTTGGCTGATGGGGTGGTGGTCTCTGCTCTGTACCCCGAATTGGAGATGGAGGTGTTGGGAGCCCAGGAGGGGGCTCCTGGTTCTTGTCCCCCAGGTAGTTGTTTGTTCCTAAAGGTCTGCGATACAAGGTATTCAAGGAACATCACGATACTGTCCTTGCTGGACATTTCGGTGGTAAGTCCACCTGTGATCTGGTGTCCCGGAGGTTCTGGTGGCCAGGGTTACATGAGAGCATTGAGGATTACGTGGCAGCTTGTGAAACCTGTGCTCGGTCAAAGGTTGCTCATACTCGACCGGCTGGTTCACTTCTTCCTTTGTCTATTCCGTCTCGTCCATGGACGCACTTGTCTATGGACTTTATTACGGATCTGCCGAGTTCCTCCGGGAGAACAGTAATTTTGGTGGTAGTTGACCGTTTTAGTAAAATGGCTCACTTTAGATCATTAACTAGTCTGCCTAATGCCAAGACTCTTGCGCAGATTTTTGTTGATAATATTGTGAAATTGCATGGTATTCCTTCGGATGTGGTCTTTGATAGGGGCATGCAGTTTGTCTCCAGGTTTTGGAGGGCCTTCTGCTCTCGGCTTGGCATTCAACTTTCGTTCTCTTCAGCTTTTCATCCGCAGTCGAATGGACAGACAGAGCGTACTAATCAAAACCTGGAGACCTACTTGAGGTGCTTTGTGGCTGAGAATCAGGAGGACTGGTCCTCATTCTTGTCCCTAGCAGAATTTGCTTTGAATAACCGTAGGCAGGAGTCCACGGGTAAGTCGCCATTTTCTGGCGCATACGGTTTTCATCCTCAGTTTGGTACCTTTTCTGGGACTAGTTCCTCTGGGATGCCAGAGGAGGAGAGATTTTCTTCTGCCTTGTCTTCTATCTGGCGGAGGATCCAAGTGAATTTAGAGAAGATGGGTGAGATGTATAATTGAATGGCTGACAAGAGACGTGTGACTGGTCCGGACCTGTGTGTGGGTGATCTTTATCTGCGGTGATCAATCCAGTAGCGTTTCGGCTGGATCTTCCGCAGACTTGGAGGATCCATGATGTGTTCCACAGGTCTTTACTGAAAAAATATGTGAAACCATCGCCATTGCCTCCTCCTCCTGTTCTGGTCGATGGAAATTTAGAGTTTGAGATCTCCAGGGTTCTCGACTCTAGAGTTCTTCGGGGTTCCCTTCAGTACCTGGTACACTGGATGGGATACGGCCCTGAGGAGAGGATGTGGGTTCCGGCGCTGGATGTCATAGCCAGCCGACTAATGAGGGCTTTTCACAGATCCCACCTGGATAGGGTTGGTCCGGGGTGTCCGGAGGTCACCCGTAAAAGGGGGGTACTGTCATGCCCTGCTCTGACTATGTGCGGAGGTCGGCCAGATTAGCAGCACGTGTTTAGTTTTTTGTTTTGTTTTGGAGTCGTGCTAGATCTGCCTCCCTTCAGGTGCACTGGGTGGGGTCATTGGTTTAAATTACACTCACTCCCAGTGTTCCGTGCGGGTTATAGCTTTGTCTGGCTTTGGAAGCAAGGATGGAAGGATTGGCTGTTCCTGCTCTGATAAGATAAGTTGGTTTCTGATTTCTTGTTGTTTGCTGTCTAGGCTGTTTGAGTTACGTCTGTCCCCTCCTGGTTCTGAGGAAACAGGCTGCCTCTATTCCCCTTTCACCATCTCAGGGATTCTAGGGTATTTTCAGCCCAGGCACGAGGACACATTATTCCCACCTTAGGGGTCTGAATGTGGGCTTAGCAGAATAGGGAGAGCTGTTAGGGATTTGCTAGGAGGTGACCTTATCCCCGGCTTCTCGCCTAGAAACTTGTTTGTTTGTTTATCTGTGTTTCTGATATCCTATCCGCCGTGACAGCCACCTTCCACCTCTGACTCCTCTTCTTCAGACTCCTCTCTCTGCATTGCCTCTCTCTGCGTTATTTTAAGGTGTGTTAAGTAGTACTATTCCTATCAGTTTAATCCCTGCTATGTCCCCTATCAGGGGACGTGTACATGGCATCGATTTTAGGAACCGGGAGATGGAAAAAGATGCTTGGTCGGTCCTCCTACTTCAAATTTGGGGCACTGCGCGTGCAATCTAATGTGCCACCAGATAGTTGTGGTGTGTTATGTTGTTCTATTCTTATCAGTTTAATCCCTGTTATGTCCCCTATCAGGGGACGTGTATATGGCATTGATTTTAGGAACAAGGAGATGGAAAAAGATGCTTGGTCGGTCCTCCTACTTCAAATTTGGGGCACTGCGCGTGCAATCTAATGTTCCACCAGATAGTTGTGGTGTGTTATGTTATTCTATTCTTATCAGTTTAATCCCTGTTACGTCCCCTATCAGGGGACGTGTATATGGCATCGATTTTAGGAACAGGGAAATGGAAAAAGATGCTTGGTCGGTCCTCCTACTTCAAATTTGGGGCACTGCGCGTGTAATCTAATGTGCCACCAGATAGGAGTGGTGTGTTAAGTAGTTCTATTCTTGTTTATCTGTGTTTCTGATAATCTGTCCGCCGTGACAGCCACCTTCCTCCTCTGACTCCTCTTCTTCAGACTCCTCTCTCTGCGTTGCCTCTCTCTGTGTTATTATAAGGTGTGTTAAGTAGTACTATTCCGATCAGTTTAATCCTATCAGGGGACGTGTATGGAATAGATTTTAGACAACCGCAAAGAGTTGTCAATAGTTGACACACTCATGACATAAATTTTATACCACTATGCATCAATCTTGGTGTAGGTATGACTGTGCTCGTGGCAACGTTTGGGAGATTGCAGGCGATGGGGGTTTTACAAAGTATATGGTCAGGCTGAGGTAGTTTAGTGACAGTTAAGTGACCCAGAAAACAATGATTCTGCAGTGTGGTCCCATTGTTGGCTTAGTAGGCTTTAATGATAACCTAAGATGATCACAAAGAAAATTAATGTTTTTTTCTATGCAAAATTATCCAGCCGATCGCTTTTGGTCTGTTCACAATAAAGCAACGACCTTATCATCTGGGGTGTGACAACATTGCCATTGCCAACACACTCATAGAGGTGGTCGCTTCATTGTGATACGCAAGCCCCTTCACCACGACAAGGTAACGATCACGAAGGGGAATTGACACATGTATGTGCCTTTTTTTTTGTTTGGTTTTTGAAGCCACAGTGAAGCACCAGAGGCCAGAAAAATTAGGCATGTACACACGCCTGAAAAATTAGGTATTGCTGCAGCCGCTGCTACAGTAGCTGTAGCAGCAGCCAGAAAAGTTGATGTTTGTTTCCCAGGCAGAAAGTGCCCTAAAACATTGCGGCTTGAACGCTAGTTGGTGGCGGATAAGTCACGCAAGTCACCCGGCATTCAGAGGTAAAATACAGCAGGGTATGGACCATTTTTAGCCCAAGGCATATCATCTCATCACCAGGCCTTTTTTAGTCGAATGTATCGCCCACTGTCAGTCCTTTCGGGATCCATCCCTCATTAATTTTAATAAAAGTGAGGTAATCTAGACTTTTTTGACCTAGGCGACTTCTTTTCTCAGTGACAATACCTCCTGCTGCACTGAAGGTCCTTTCTGACAGGACACTTGAAGCGGGGCAGGCCAGAAGTTCTATCGCAAATTGGGATACTCAGGCCACAGGTTAAGCCTGCACACCCAGTAGTCAAGGGGTTCATCGCTCCTCAGAGTGTCGATATCTGCAGTTAAGGCGAGGTAGTCTGCTACCTGTCGGTCGAGTCGTTCTCTAAGGGTGGACCCCGAAGGGCTGTGGCGATGCGTAGGACTTAAAAAGCTCTGCATGTCCTCCATCAACAACACGTCTGTAAAGCGTCCTGTCCTTGCCGGCGTGGTCGTGGGAGGAGGAGGATTACTTTCACCTCTTCCCCTGTTAGATTCCCGTTATGCTGTGACATCACCCTTATACGCTGTGTAAAGCATACTTTTTAATTTATTTTGGAACTGCTGCATCCTTTCCGACTTGCGGTAATTCGGTAACATTTCAGGCACTTTCTGCTTATACCGGGGGTCTAGTAGCATGGCTACCCAGTACAGGTCATTCTCCTTCAGCCTTTTTATACGAGGGTCCCTCAACAGGCACGACAGCATGAAAGACCCCATTTGCACAAGGTTGGATGCCGAGCTCCTCATGTCCCGTTCCTCGTCCTCACTGATCTCACTGAAGGTCTGTTCTTCCCCCCAGCCACGTACAACACCATGGGTACTAGATAGGTGACAACGAGCACCCTGGGATGCCTGCTGTGGTTGGTCTTCCTCCTCCTCAAAGCCACATTCCTCCTCTGACTCCTCTTCCTCAGACTCCTCTTCCAGCGTTGCCGCAGGTCCAGCAAGCGATGCTGATAAGGCTGTTTCTGGTGGTGATGATGGTGACCACAACTCTTCCTCTTCACACTCATCTACGACCTGATCCAGCACTCTTCGCAGGGCACGCTCTAGGAAGAAAACAAATGGGATGATGTCGCTGATGGTGCCTTCGGTGCGACTGACTAGGTTTGTCATCTCCTCAAAAGAATGCATGAGCCTACAGGCATTGCGCATGAGCGTCCAGTAACGTGGCAAAAAAAATCCCAGCTCCGCAGAGGCTGTCCTAGCACCCCGGTCATACAAATACTCGTTGACA